>NC_060269.1:85926681-86195875 GCF_021613505.1 Equus quagga
CCGGCCTCCCCGCCGTCCCGCTCCCTCGCCCGCCCCCTCGGCCCGCCTCCCCCGCGGCCGCGCGCGCACGGGGAGGCGCGAGGAAGCCGCCCCCGGGCCGCGCTCCAGCGGGAGCCGGGCCGCGCGCGCCCGCATTCCAGCCGCGGGGCTGGGCTGGGGCGGGGAGGGGTCGCCGACCCGCCGCCCGCCTGCGGGGAAGGGCTCCTGGAACTGTCACTGCCTGCGCGACCCTGAGATCATGCTTGGCTCCCTGGTAACCGCAGCCACTTCTGCCTCCATTTACCAAAGTGCAGAGAAAGAGAGGAAACTCTTTTGTGGGATGGTGTGAATTAGCGAAATCCAGCCTGAGTTGGTCTCCAGCAGGGGCAGAGGAATCTGTCCTTCATTTGAAACTACCAACAAACTACTAACGCTTACTTCTTGGCCTTTGGCGGCCCTCATGTCCCCGATTCTGCTGCTTTTTGGCTGGTTTCTTCAGCCTTTGGTTGGCTCCTCTCTCCACACATTGTGGGGACCCCAAAGATGCAGGCTTGGGACTCTCAGATCGCTGGTGCTCCCAGCGAGAGCTCATTCTCCACCCCGCTATCCTCCCAGCGCCCACCCTCCGGGGCCAGCACTGGCCTCTGAGTAACAGAATCCTGCGTGAGGCTCCAGGTCCGGAAGGTTATTCGCAGTCCACGGAGCATTCTAACTCGACGCTCTGCAGTTGTCTCAAATTTAACCTCTCCCAAACTAAATTTATTATCTTGTCCCATCCTCTTTTAAGTCTGCTTCAGCTCCTGGAGTCCCCGCTGAGATTTGAGACATCACTGTCCTCACTTTCCCAAGCTTCACTTCTTCATAACAGCCTCATCTGTCTACCCTTCTCCTGCATCTCATCGTCCCCAAATCTTGTTACTTCTGCCGCATAAATGTCTCTCTGAAAGGACCTCTGGTTCTCCTTCCCGTTGTCAGTGATTTAATTCAGGACCCTCATCTTATGTCTTGTATTATTCTGCATTGGGACTAAGGATGCGTCACTTCGCCTCTATTCTCCACTTCAGGGTCCCCATTGTTTCCAAGTTATATTCCAGAACCAAAGCTGCTCACGTCACATTGATGCTTAGACACCTCTGGGGGCTTCCGACAGCTTCAAGGATAGAATTTAATTTCTGTGGTTGAGTTTAGTAAATTTTTAGAATCTGCCCCTGTGTTAATATGCTGGGGCTGCCATAACAAAGGCACAGACCGGGTGGCTTAAACATCAGAAATTGAGAGGCTGAAACTCTGAGATCAAGGCGTCGGCAGGGCTGGTTTCTTCTAAGGTCTCTTTCCTTGGCTTGTACATGGGGGTCTGCCTCAGTGTCTTCACACGGTCTTCTCTCTGCATGTGTCTGCATCCTAATTTTCTCTTCTTATGAGGACACCAGTCGTCTTGGATGAGGGCCCACTCAACGGCCTCATTTTAACTTAATTATCTTTGTAAAGACCCTATCTCCAAATACAATCACAGTCTGAGGTATTGCAGGTTAGGCCTTCAATGTGTAAATTCTTGAGGAGGGCGCAATTTGGTCCATAACAGCTTCCCATCTACTTTTCTAGCATGGTTTCCCATCTTACACATCCACGTGCAGCATCCCTTGTTGGTTCCCTGTTCACTTAGAACACGCTGCTTGTATTTAGGTAATCATGGCTACCTATTACGTGATCCTGAAGTTGGTCTAGTTAGGTATCCATGTCTTTCACTAACTGTGAGCTTCTCAAAGGCAGGGCTGGTGGGACTGGAGAAAGCATGTCACACTGTCCATCAGTTCATTCTGAAGACATTGCCTGTGCCCTGAATGAGGAGCTGGGCCTGTAGAGCAGAGCATGACAGATTCCATCTGAAATCCCAGACCTAGAAGAATCTTTGATTGTCTTTGAGTCAGATTTAGTCTTTGACCTGTGCCTGCCACTTCCTAACTGTGTGACCTTGGGCAGGTCACTTTACTTCCTTGCACCTGTAAAAATGGAAATAGAGTGTTCACCTCATAGGGTTGTTGTGTGAGGATTAAGTAAATGAATACATGTAAGGCATGTGGAACACCATCTGGCACATGGTAATTGCTCAAATGTTAGCTTTATTAGCTTTTACGTCTTAATTATGATAAATGTTTTCACCTATTATTATTGTGTATTTGGAAGTGTTTGTCCCAACTAGACTGTGAGCTTCTTGAGGACAGAGGCTCCATGCTCAGCGATTCCGTAACAAATACTGTGCGCTAGGCAGGCACAGCATTAGGAGAGAGCATCAGCAATGACACAGAAAAAAGCCCGCCCTGAAGGAGCTTGCACGCCCCGTGCATGTGTTGAGGGAATGGAGAATCTAGTCAGGTGCCGTCATTTTCAGGCACACAGCTAACTTGGACCCGGAGAGGGTTTCCTAATTCTTTGTGTGGGGCTCCTTTTAACTTTTACACCCCACCGCTTCTCCTCTGGGCTCCCAGGGCCCTTGGAATAGCTTAAGCCCACACGAAGCTGTTACAAAGTCACTGTTCAAAAGGCTGTCATCAGTTTTGTGATATTTGTTCCCCAAAGATATTTTGATTTTCCACGATTCATGGTTTAGAAGACAGCAGATTACTGCTTAGTTTGTTCATTTCTTGTTCATTCTTACTGTTGTTTGCTGACAGGTTTATAGTCCAGAGACTGAATGGGAAAACAATAATAACAAGAAATAATAGAATAAACAAATTAATTCAATTGCTATCTATTGTTGGATCTAATTCTGTGCTTTGACTATGTATAGTAAATAACATTATTATTTTCGTTAAAATATACAAAACTAAACAGAATGCTATTTGGACAGACCCTTCAAGGAGTTATAATCTCATTGGAGAGATACACACTCTGAGTCTAAATAACAATAGATGGAAGAATATAATTTAGTATCAAGTCAGTAGTGAGAGCTTTCAATGCAAGAGGAGCTTGAGAACTGGGAGAGGTTACTCAGGCTGGCGTGGGAGGGGAAGGTAGGCAGGGCCAAACCGCCTCAGATGCATGTTAAAGAGTACAGACTTTATTCTGTAATTAATAATAATATGCCTTTTTTTAGTGTCAAGTGTTTAAAACTAAATCTGAAACATTCTTCCTAAGACTATACCCTTGTCACCCCAAAATTCAGATTGATTGAAAATGTATCCACACATACATAATTCAGAATTAGATGTGTGTTTATCTGAAATTTTTATTACAAACCATTGTAAGAAATATGATTTAAAAAAAATTGCAGCAATATTTGTGTAATATAACTTGCATAGCATTTGGTCCATTGCATCCTAAATCTTACGTTCCAGCAGTTTCTCTACTAATTTTGGTCTTAGTCTTCATGAACTCTCTACCAGACGTCCGGTGTTTGCTGCTCACATGACTGTTCATTCTTTCTGGCTTACTAATGTTCTCTTTTATGCTTTTACCTTGACATGTTTTTCCCCTTTGGATCTCCTAGCTTTTGCTCAAGCAGGCCTTGAAGCTGTAGATTTCTCTTCCTAGCACAGAATTGCTTACTTTAATATCCATCATAAAACCCTATTTCTCATGCAAAGTTCTCCCTTATTAAATAAGTGAGATGCACAAGCCCGTATTTTTCTTCATCTGTTTGCCACAGTGCTCCTGCCATATTGCACATTTCAGTAATCTGTCAGGCCTGAAATGCCGTGTGGGGTAGATAGCATGGCCTGGATGCTATCTAGTTTTAATCCCTCTGTGTGGTGGGTTCTTCTGGGGATGTGCTATGCTAACCCCACCTCTTAGTCTCAGTGCTGCAGTGGACACTCAGAGAAACCATTTAAAAGAAAACTTTAAAAACACTCCAGTCTGATTTAATACTTAGCAGTCTCCATACTTCTGACTTCTGTATTGTTAGAATTGCCTGTTTGTTTCCTATTTTGCTTTTATTTTCTAGTGTGAACCCACGAAGCAGACACAAGCCGAAGTACCCGTTGGTCCCGCAGATTCCACCTTCAAAAGGAAATCCAAAAGGAGTCTCTGGCATGTGGGGTGTTGCTTAGCAACCCACCCAAATAAACATGTTTTCCTCTCAATTTTTTCCCCCGTCCTTATTTATTCAAGAACATTGTAAAATAGATTTTTACCACTTGACATCTGAAATCATTAGAAGAGAATTTGGTGTTTTGAGCTTTATAAGAACTGCTAGCCATACTAAAACTTTATTTTATTTCACTTCACTGCTCTAATAACAAAGCTGGGATTGTGGCTTTCTTCTTCATGTCTGGAGTTTGGTTCAGATGTGTCCCTGCCTCTAGGGGGGTTACATTGGCACCATTGTTGGCTGGCACTGTGGTTTTGATGAACTGATTTCTCTATCTCAGTTTCCTTTTCTGAGTAAAGAGGTTAAATACCAACCTTACAAATTCCCACCGAATTTTTGTTGAAGACATAATGAGGGAATATTACTAAATTCATCAAACACTAATAGAGTGTCCACTAGATGCCAGGCACCATGTTGGATTCTGAGAGGCAAAGATGAAACATGATTCCTACCTCGAAGGGGATCAGGTCTTACAAGTCAAGGATGACTGGAAACATCCTCACATCACTCCCCATCCCTCTTCCACACCTCATAAAGACTTATGACTCTTTCTAGACTCAGGCATCATCTCCTTCTGGCAACTTCCATAGCCACAATCCTGGCCCCCACCTTGAATTTACTTACCCCTCTCCCTGTAAACGTTTATCACCTCATATTGAAAATATCTGTTAACATAGTTGTCTTCCTGAGTAGAATCTAAACTCCTGGAGAGCAGAGACCCTGGCTTATTTGGTTTGTAGTTTAGCAGTTCAGCAGCCATTCTCCCTTCTTATCATAACAGTAACCAAATTTTCTTGGGGAACCACCCTCCCATCCTGAATCTGTGAGGACCTCAGATGCAGCTGACACCACCACCAGCTCCCAAGTGATGAGCATGGAACTCAAGCCTGGCCAACCAGAACATTGTGTCCCGTGGGACCCGGTGAACGGTATTTAAGAACAGGCATAAGATCCAATTCTGTTCAATGGAAATGAGGACAGAACTTTTTTTGAGTTGTTGGAAAAGAAATCTTTTCTTCCCACTAGATTTGGAGTTGTAAGGATGTAAGTCTAGACAAGCTGGCAGCCAAAATGTTGATGCTCAGGGGAAAAATGGAGCCAACAATACATATACATAAAAATACATATAATGTGAAGACTGGAAGAATACCAAAATTGAACTAGTGGTAATGTGTGGGTGGCCATCCTATTCAAGAATGCTGTAAAATATATTTTTATCATTTACCATCTTTTAGTTTTGTCAGATATAGATATGATATTTATCATCTATATCTTTATCCAAGTTCAAAAGAATCTTAAATTATGTGGGGCCAAGAATAGAGCACTTTGAAATACTGTGTGGCGATGAGGCTTTTCTCGTCATCAACCCAAGTTCAATTCACCGATACCATTTGGGTGTAGTTGTTCAAAAACTTTGAATCCAGGGTACTTTCACTGGTACAGATATTCCGAAAGGATATCAGAATATTTTTCAAATGCCGTTTGATGCCAACAGGAATGAGGCTTACAGCATCCTGAGATCTACCAGATTTTATAGAATACCTGTTTTATGTCCATCTAGCACAATATTAGATATAATTAGGGCACAAAAGAAGTTGTCCTTGCCTGCAGAGAACTTGTAATAAGCTTGCAAAGACAAACTGTATACAGACAAAGCAATTACCCAATAAGCTCTAGTGGAACTCATCTGGGAAGGGGTTTGCTTGTTTGTTTTTTAAGAGTCTGGAGTCTAACTCCTAGGGATCCTGATTAATTGTGTCTTAGGTGGGTCCCAGGAGATGGGGAAAGGCCAGGTTCTGATGACATCATTTGAGGCCCTGAGCCAGCACTAATTGAAGTTAGATCTACCCCTGGACTTCATTAGCCAAAGAACTTCCTTTGTGGAATGTTTATTTTAGGTTAAGGTTCCTGCCCTTTGCAATTGAGATAGGATTAACTAACGGTTTTGAGTAGAAGTGAATCATACGGATTGGTTAACAGTCGTGTTAGTAATATGCATAAGATGCTATATGAACACGTGTTTGGGCCTCTTTGTGGAGGCAAGTAGGCTAAATAGGGCATATAGGGTGGCTGGCCGGGCCTCCCACTTTGAAAGGGTTAGGAGATTAGAGACTTTGGGGGATGTGGAACCCTGCATTTCCTTTTTAATTTCATTAAATTACAACTTTGAAGTTTTTGCTGTAAATAATATTCTAAAGGGCCTTTTAAAGATCTTTTCCTTCTCTTAGTATTTTTTAATAGCAGAAGTTCATAATTTTGATAAAGTCCAATTTATGAATTTTTTCTTTTATGGATTGTGCTTTTGATATCATATTTAAGAAATCTTTGCTTCTCCGAAGGCCACAAACACTTTCTCCTATATTTTCTTCTGGAAGTTTTATAATTTCAAGTTTTATGTTTAGGGCTATAATCCATTTTGAGATAAGTTTTGTTTATAGTGTGAGAATCAAGGGGTTTTTTTTTTTTCTTACGAATATCCAATTCTTCCAGCACCGTTAGCTGCAAAGACTATCCTTTCTCTATTAAATCATTTTTGCACTGATGTTGAAGATCAAGTGACTATGTACGTGTGAGTTTATTTCTGGAAGCTGTGTTCTGTTTGTTTGATTTATGCGTTTAAACTTTTATTAATACCACCCTTTGGTTATAGTTCCTCCTACTCTTGCTCACTGGCCACATAAGATATTTTAAATTTGTAAATTTTAATAGTCTAATTTTATTTAATGACTTTCTGGTCACAGTCTTTACTTTGGTCTGACTCATACAGGGCTACTCATCTGTTTATCAGAGAGCATTAGTGGGCTATGTTGGGTTTCTGTCTGAATGATATTTGGAAAACATTTACACATGTAAATTGTAATATCGACCATCAGTTTTTTAAATGAAGCAAGTTTTGATTCATCAGCTTTTTCCGGTAGTCTCTGACTGTTCTTCTGAAAAATAAGGATATTAGCAAACGTATACTCTCTACGAGCAAACACTTTTTGAAGTTAATAATAACTTTTACACATCCAAAGTCTATAAACTTCCCTTTTTTCTAAAATAATAAATATAAAATTTCATCTTATATATATAAATGTATCCAGTACTCATTACCAGTACTTTTAAAACATGGATTCTCCTTCCCTGAGTTCTTTCTCTTGATTCGATCCTTTTGGGATAGTTTTTTTATTAAGAAGTTTTCCTTTTTTTTTTAAAGGACTCATTAATGCCTCATTATTCCCAGAATCTGAACAAAATTGAGAATGCCTTTCTGTTGCCATAAACATAAAACAAATGGGCTGGGCATAATATTCTTGGCTCAGTCTTTTTTTCCTTGTTTTCAGGCTTCTGGAAACATTCCTCCACCTTCCCCTGTCATTAAACGTTGCTGTGGAGAAGCCCGAGGTCAGATTAACCCACCCTTTTGCTCTCAGCCCAGCAGATGGCTTGATTTTTCAGCCCAAAAGTTACCTGCTGAGTTTTTTTTATTATCCTGCTCAAGGATACAATTTTGTGTTGATCATTCTACATAATTATTTTTCTGGGAAATATTGTACAGGTTTAATCAGCAAATTCAATTTTTCACTTCTTTTAGAAAAGTTTTCTTTTTTCATAATTTTGAAATACTCTTTCATTTGTTTTGTTCTTTTAGTTCAGGAATATCAATTATGTATGTGGTGGAGCTACTGTGTTTGATTTTGTGTTATCTTCTTTCTAATGATTTCTCATTTTGTCATTTTCTATTTTTTGTTTTTGTTTTGTTTTGTTTTTTGCTGAGGAAAATTAGCCCTAAGCTAATGACTGTGCCAGTCTTTCTCTATTTTATATGTGGGTCATTGCCACAGCATGGCTGGCAAGTGGTGTAAGTCTGTACCCGGGATCCAAACCCATGAACCTGGGCCACAAAGTGGGGTACACTGAACTTAACCACTAGGCCATGGGGCCGGCCCTTCTATTTTTTGTTTTTATAGCATTTTTACAAACCGCCTCCATGTTACCATACCTTTCATGTTTTTATAGTTTCAAATGTGGTTTTTATTTCTCTAATTATTTATTTTAAAATTCTTGATTCCTCCTGTGAATTCTGCCAGCTCACTTTTCATTTCTCTGTGCCCATATATTTTATTTGATCTTCTCCATTCTTTTTCTTAAGTTAAAATTATTTTCAAAGGATTTCTGCTTCTGGCCCTGATGGAGCAATAAGGATGGATTTACCCACTTACCTTAAACAAATATGAAAACCAGTCAAAGTTTACAAAGAATGGTTTTCGAACATTAGACAACAGGCAATCGCAAACAGTAATTCCTGAAGGAAGATAAACTCCTGAGGTGAGCCCTCTGGTTTCCCCAGTAATTCCCTAGCGAGGGCTCCCAGGCTGCAGTGTGGTCCCCCTAAGTTGAGAGGAAAGAGTAAGCTGAGAATTTGGGAGGCCAAAGTGAATAGAATTTGCAGAGTACCAGAGAGGAGCGAGCTGCACAGAGAAAGAGCTCCAGAGATCTCCAGAGAGTTGCCCTTGAGTCTTCGAGGCATGCATTTGAGGAATCTGCCTGACGCAGAGGAAAGGAGCAGGTGGGACAATTCCTGATGCTCTCACAGACCCAGGAAATTTTCAAGTTCTCAACATCCATGGTAGAGGAACCTTGTAATATATGCGGTGTTGAGTAGAATTCTCAGAAGGGTAATGCCTCAGTAGTGGGGCCAGATTAGCTTAGAATAAAAGCTGGTCTGTTCCGTATAACTCTTAGTCAAATTAGCCTGTTGACTATGCCATTTCCTATGTGAATCTAAGTGACATGCTAAAATTTTTCACTGCTGTTATGCTTTCCTCCCCATATTTAAAGATTTTATTTTTTAGAGCAATTTTAGGTTCATGACAAAACTGAGAAGGTACAGAGAGTTCCCATATAACCCCTGACCTGATGCATGCATAGCCTCCCCCATTATCAATATCCTGATCAGAGTGGTAGGTTTGTTGCAATTGATGAACCCACATTGACACAACATTTTCACTCAGAATCTATAGTTTACATTAGGGTTTGCTCTTGGTGTTGTACATTCTATGGGTTTGGACAAATGTATAAGGATGTATATCTATTATTATAATATATACAGAATAGTTTCTCTGCCCTAAAAATCCTCTTTGCTCTGCTTATTCATCCTCCCTTCCCCCAACTCTTGGCAACTTGATCTTTTTGCTGTCTTCATAGTTTCGCACTTTCCAGAATGTTGTGCTGTTGGAATCATACAGTCTGTAGCCTTTTCAGATTGGCTTCTTTCACTAGTAATATGCATTTATGTTTTCTCCGTGTCTTTTCATGGCCTGATAACTCATTTCTTTTTGGTGCTGAGTAATATTCCATGGTCTGGATGTACCACAGTTTATTTATCCATTCACCTTCTGAAGGACATTTTGGTTGTTTCCAAGTTTGCAATTATGAATAAAGCTGCTGTAAACATCCATGTGCAGGTTTTTGTATGGACGATAGTTTTCAACTTCTTTGGGTAAACACCAAGGAGTGAGACTGTTGGGTCATATGGTAAGAGTATGTTTAGTTTTGTAAGAAACCATCAAGCTGTTTTCCAAAGTGGTTGTACCATTTTGCGTTCCCGCAAATGCTGAATGACAAGTCCTGTTTCTCCACATCCTTGTCAACATTTGGTGTTGCCAGTGTTCCAGATTTTGACCATTCTAATAGGGGTGCAGTGATATCTCATTGTAGTTTTAATTTGCATTTCCCTGATGACATATGATGTGGAATATCTTTTCATGTGCTTATTTGCCATCTCTCTATCTTCTTTGGTAAGGTGTCTGTTAAGGTCTTTCGCCTATTTTTAAATCAAATTGTTTATTTTCTTATTGTTGAGTTTTAAGAGGTCCTTATATATTTTGGATAACAGTACTTTATTGGATGTCTTTTGAAAATATTTTCTCCTGGTCTGTAGCTTGACTTCTCATTCTCTTGACATTGTCTTTTGAAGAGCAAATGTTTTTAATTTTAATGAAGCCCAGCTTACAAATTCTTTCTTTCATGGATGTTACCTTCGGTGTTATATCTAAAAAGTCGTCACCATACCCAAGGTCATCTGGAATTTCCTACTATTATGTTTTCATCAATTATTTGTTATGGGTTTTGCTATGTAATATTTTGTTGTCCTGTTATTTGATGCATAATAGTTCATAATAGTTATATCTTTATTAGACATTTAACAATATAAACTTTTTATTTCATTGCATGCTATTTGGTTTTCAATTCTACTTCCTTATTTGACAGTAATATTGCAATTCTTCAAAAAAAATTAACCTGTTTGTAAGGGAAACACGTAAAACAAAGAGAAACAAAAGATGATGTAGGATTTCTTATTTTTTACCGTTATATGAATCTGTCTCTGAACAGAGGGGCTTCATCTATTTACATTTGTTTATTTTTCCACAGCTTTATTGTGGTATGGCTTACAAATAAAAATTGTATATAATTACGTAGTATGATGTGATTTGCTTTTTTTTAATCTTTTTTTTTTTTTTTTGAGGAAGATTAGCTCTGAGCTAACTGCTGCCAATCCTCCTCTTTCTGCTGAGGAAGACTGGCCCTGAGCTAACATCCATGCCCATCTTCCTCTACTTTATATGTGGGATGCCTACCACAGCATGGCTTGCCAAGCAGTGCCATATCCACACCCAGGAATTGAACTGGCGAACCCTGGGCCGCCAAAGCAGAACATGCACACTTAACTGCTGCACCACTGGGCCAGCCCCATGATTTTCAAAAAAAAATTATGTAATGCAATGTTTTAATATACATATACATTGAAATGATTACCACACTCAAGTTAATTAACATATCCATCACTTCACATAGTTATCTTTGTGTGTGTGTGGCGAGAACACTTAAGATCTCTCTTAGCAAATTTCAAGTATACAATACAGTATTATTAACTATAATCACCATGCTGGACATTAGATTCCCCAGAACTTATTCATCTTATGACTGAAAGTTTGTACCCTTTGACCAACCTCTCCCCATTCCTCCCATACTCCAGCCCTGGCAGCCACTGTTCTGCTCTCTAATTCTAAGTGTAAATTTTTCAGATTCCACATGTAAGTCAGATCATACAGTATTTGTCTTTCTGTGTCTGGTGTATTTCACTTAGCATAATGTCCTCCAGGTTCATCCATGTTGTTGCAAATGGCAGACTTTTTTTCTTTTTTATGGCTGAATAATATTCTAGTGTGTGTGTGTGAGTGTGTGTGTATGTGTGTATACACATATATCACAATTTCTTTCATCCATTCATCTGTCAATGGACTTAGGTTCTTTCCATATCTTGGCTATTGTGAGTAAGCCTGCAATGAACATGGGAGTGCAGACAGCTTTTCAAGATACTGATTTCATTTCCTTTAGGTATAGATCTAGAAGTGGGATAGTTGATCATATGGCAGTTCCATTTTTAAGTTTTTGAGGAACTTCCATACTGTTCTTCATAAAGGCTGTGCCAATTTACATTCTCACCAACACTGTACAATGCGCTGTATGATGCATTTTGATTTGATTTTTGGGTATGATCTAAAATAAGGGTCCAATTTCATTCTTTGGCATGTGGGCATCCAGTTTTCCCAACATTCTTTTTTGAAGAGACTATCTTTTCCCCATTGAGTATTCTTGGTGTTATTGTCAAAGATTAGTTGACCATACATGTGTGAATTTGTTTCTGGACTGTCAATTCAGGTCCATTGATTTGTGTGTCTGTTTTTATAACAGTACCATACTGTCTTGATTACTATAGCTTTTTAATATAGTTTGAAAGTGGAAAATGTGATGATTCCAGCTTTAATCTTCTTTCTCAAAATTGCTTTGGCAGGTTTTTCTAGATGTATTCCTAAATATTTCATTGTACATCTCTTTTTCTGTTATTAAGGTAAAGTTGGTATATAAAATTATATGTTTCAGGTGTACAACATTATAATTTGACATCTGTGTACATTACAAAGTGATCACCACCAAAAGTCTAGTTAGCATCCAATTGACCCCTTTCGCCCATTTTGCCCAAACCCCAACCTCCTTCTTTCTGGTAACCACTAATCTGTTCTCTAACTATGAGTGTGTTTTTGTTTTGTTTTGTTTTGTTTTGTTTTAAATTCCACATGTGGGTGAAATCACACAGTACTTGTCTTTCTCAGTCTGATTTATTTCACTTAGCATAATACCCTCAAGGTCCATCCATGTTGTTGCAAATGGCTCGATTTCGTTACTTCGTTATTTTTTTTATGGCTGACTAGTATTCTATTGTATATATATATATATATATATATACCCCATATTCTTTATCCATTCATCTATTGGTGGGAATTTGGGTAGTATCCATATCTTGGCTATTGTAAATAATGCTGTGGTGAACATGGGAGCGTATTTACCTTTTTGAATTAGTGTTTTCAAGTTCTTTGAATAAATACCCAGAAGTGGAATAGCTGGATCATATGGTAGCCCTACTGTTAATTTTGGAGTAATCTCCACACTGTTTTCCATAGCGGCTGCACCAATTTACGTCCCCTGAACCAGTGTATGAGCGTTCCCTCTTCTCCACATCCTCTTCAACACTTGTTCTTTCTTGTCTTTTTGATAACAAGTGTTATCAAAGTTAGTATCAAAGTTAGAATGGCTGTAACAAGCCATTCTAACAAGTGTGAGGTGCTATCTCATTGTGGTTTGGATTTGCATTCCCCTGATATAATTATAGTGACATTGAACATCTTTTCTTTCTTTGGGATTAGTAATTTGTGGAGTGGCATTCTGAGGCCAGGTGAATATCCTGTTCCCAAAAACCTTTTGTGCAATGATTTTAACATTCATTAGTGACCATTGCCTGAATCAATATTACACTGTGCATTGCAAAATGATTTTCTAATTTTGTCATTCCTTCTACATTTATTATTAGCTGGCATTCATCTGTAAAGAATACTTTTATGCTCTCTCTTCTCTTTTAGTATCAGTAAATTCTAATGAAATTTTAAAAATTCAATATTTTATAGTCCATTACTGTCATTATTCTTTTTGTTCTCAAATTACTCCAGTTTTGGCCAATGGAAGGCTCCTTCAAGTCTGCTCTTTGGTCCCTTGGATATGACCCCATTTTGTCTTTGAGTGCTTCCTCTCATCCTACCATTAAAGAAATTTCCCAGGCTCATTTTTACTCATTTTGCCCAATAAAAAGAATCAGCCTTTTTCCCAAAGAGCCTGTGACAGCTATCAGTTTACTGCTGTCCTTCTCGGAATCCATCCCTGCTTTGTGATACTGGAGCTGGATCTGTAAACATGCTTCCTTTGCCAGCTGGCACTACAGCAAGCTTTGTCGGTAGAGGGCACTGGAGGGACACTGCAGAAAACAGGCTCCTTGTGCTGGTGTCTGTCCTCTCTTCTGGCTCTTCCTGTGGAGCAGCTGCCAGCGATGAGCACGCAGAACACCCAGTGGTGCTCACTCCCCAGCTGGTTTTGCTGACACCCTGGTGGGCAGTTTCCTGCTCAACAGTTGGGCCCACAGTTTCCTGCTTGCCAGCCTCAGTCTACTGGCACTCCCGTGGGAAGTGTCCTGTTTGCCAACTTCAGCCCACCAGCTACGGACCGGCTCTGGCAGGGATAACACAGCAAACTTCTCTGCCATGCCCTGGGCTGCAGCTACACCCTTCCTAAAGAAGTCTGAGTCTTAGCTTTGGGGATACTCTTTCCAAAGTATTCCTTCTTTGGGTACTCTCAGCCCAATGATATTGTTAGGGTTCTCTTTTATTTCCTCTGGTTAACCTCTTGTTTCTAGTTAATAATTCTCTATGTTTAGTTTTCCTTGTTCAAATTATTGGTGTGTTTCCTGTCTTCTAACTGAACCCTGACTGATATGGTACAGGGAATGGTCTTTGAATGGTACCACCATTCAAAGATGTGATTTCAGGATGAACTTGGTCATGCCTTTGAATTTGAGCACAGTGCTGAGCCACTTGCCAATGGAAAATGAGATGCTGTGTCCTTTGGCATGCAGGGACAACTCGATTAACAAAGCTATTACCTGTGGGTGATTGTGATAAAGTGTCACCTGAAGCAGGTACATTGGGAGCCCAAGGGGCCACTGCACTTGACTAATGATGACCACAGGGACAGTGTGTCTTAGTCTGTTTGGGCTACTATAACAAGAATACCAAAAAGACTGGATGCCTTATAAACAACAAACATTTACTTCCCACAATTCTGGAGACTGGGAAGTCAAAGATCAAGGCATCAGTAGATTTGGTGTCTGATGAGGGCCCTCTTCCTGGTTCATAGATGGCTATCTTCTTATTGTGTGTCCACGTGGTAGAAGGGGTCAGGAAGCTGTCCAGGGTCTCTTCTATAAGGGCACTAATCCCATTTATGAGGACTCTACCATCATGACTTAATCACCTCCTAAGGGCCCCACCTTCAAATACCCTCACACTGGGGATTAGGTTTCAATATGTAAACTTGGGGAGGACACGAACATTTAGTCTATAGCAGGTAATACGAGATTGAGTCTCTTCATGGTTAGAAAAGCTTTCCCTACAGCCGGATTATAAAGTAATGACTCCCTTAGTATTTGTCTAATATTTTTATAGTTTCCTTTTAAATTTACATCTCTGGTCTATTTGGAAATTATTTTGATGTACGGTGTGAGATATGGATCCAATTTTATCTTTTTCCATTTATCTATTTTTCCAAATAGATATCCAGTCATTCAAGATCATTTATTTAAAAGTCCATCTTTTCCCAAGTGATCTTAGATGCTATATAGTAATTCCCATAAGTATTTGAGTCTATTTCTGGGCTTACTATTCTCTTCCACTCTATCTATTCATTTGCCAGTACCACAGTGTTTTCATCAGAGGGGCCTTGGAGTCTGTTGTAATGTTTATTAGAGCTAGTCCTCCCTATTGCTTTTATTTTTCAGGATTTTCCTTCATATTATTGTATGCTTATTTTTCCATATGAACTTCAGAATTAGCTTGCATTGCTCCAGGAAAAACAATTTACTTTTATTTTAATTGGAATCACATTACATTTATATATTACTTGGGGAGACTTGACAACTATATGGCATTGAATTGTCCTATATGAAAACCAAATGATGTCTTTCTATTTGTTCAAGGCTGCCTTTTTGGCTTTCAGGAGTGTTTCACGGTTTTCCTAATACAGTATTGGCCTACTTCCTGTTAAGGATTTTATTTTTTTGTTTGTTTGTTTCTATGTTAAATGATGTTATATCTTTTAAATGGTTACTGTTTGTATTTTTGTATATGTGTTTTTAGGTAAATTGTATACCATGCTACCTTATAGAACTTGTTAGTTGTTATTCTTGGTACTGATTGTGTTTTCTAGGTGTAGTATTATGTAATAGACATAGAGATATAATTTAATTCTTTCTCAATTCTTATGCATCTAAAAGCTCATGATTATTAGCTTTTATGTCCAATACTATGCTATATAGTAGTGGAGATAGAGGACATACTTCATTTGGCCTTGATCTTAATGGGAATGACTTTAATGTTTCTCCATTAAGTATGATGCTAATTTTTGAGCTGAGGTATAAAATATCTCATCATGTTAAGGAAGTATTTACTAATTTTTATTTTATTTTTATGAAATTAAGCATGAGTGCTGAAATTTGTCAGAGGTTGTGTTACATTTTATTATTTGCCCACAGTTCTTTCTTTTTTCCCTTCTATCATGATTCAGTGTGGAGGGAGCATACCTCACCTGCACTTTGATGTGGGGTTTGACCATGTGACTTCTTTTGAACAATGGAATTTTATCAAATGTGGCAGTGTGTCAGTTCTGAGCCCAAAGCATTCTAAGTTTCTTCTCACTTCTCTTGTGTTTCTGCCTCTACCATCAGAAAGACATGCCTTGGGTAGTTGCTGATCCCAGATAGAGAGACATATAGAGCAGACCTGAATCTATCCTGCAGCCTGAAGCACAACCATTCTTGCCAACCAACAGGCTAGTGAGTGAGAAAAAAAAGATATTTGCTGTTGTAAGCCATTGAGATATTGGGAATGTTTGTGATTCATTATTTTCACAGTATAGCTGACTAATGCAAAGTCCTTTTTAATCATCTATAGATCTAATCATATGACATCTTTCTCCTTAGACATAACTTTATGGTGGATTACAGGAATGAATTTACTGATATTGAAGCATCACTGTCCTGGGATAAAGCCCCCTAGATTATGATGCATTCTGAACTTGATTTCAGATTCTGCTTGCTGGTATTTTATTTAGGATTTTTTCATTGTTAGTCATGAGTGAGATTGGTTTATAGTTTTGTGTGTGTGTTTGCAATCTTTACTAGGTTTGCATGTCACAGTTATGCTTGTTTCATAGAGATCGTTTTCTTTCTTTGTTACAATTTAAATGGTATTGGGATTAGCTGATCTCTGAAGGTTTGATAGAATTCCCCTGCAAAATCATTTGGGTCTAGTTTTTATAGTTCTTTGATAACTTTTTCTCTTTCCTCTACAGAAATTTCTCTATTTATGCTTTCTATGTATAGCAAGGTCAATTTTGGCAAATTGCATTTTCCTAAAGAATAATCTGATTCATCTAGTTTTTTTGTTTGATTTGTATTGAGTTGTGCAAAGTAGTCTCTTTTGATTTTTAAAATTTCCTCAGTTTCCTTGATTATCTCCTTTTTTTATTACTTGTGTTTTCTACCTGTTTTCCTTTATTGGGTTAGCTAATGGTTTATCTATTTTGTTGATTTTTTTTTACAAAGAACCAGCATTTTGATTTATTAGTTTCTACTCCTTATTTGTTCTCTACCTCATTACTTTTGCTTTTAACTTTACAATTTCCTTCTTTACGGTTTCTTTTGCTTTACTTTGTTGCTTTTTTCTAATTTGGAAGATGAGAGCTCAATTTATTTTAATGTTTTTATTTTTTTGTTGCTGCAGCAATTTAAAGCTATGGATTTTTTGTAAACACTAGTTTAACTATCCTCTATTGATTTTATGTTTTCATTATGATTCTTTTTTAGACATTCCGCAATTTTATTTTTTTCCTCTTTTGTCCCAAGAGTTGTTTAATAGAGAAGTTTTAAATTTCCAAATGAAATTTCTAGTTTTAGAAAGAGCAGACGAGCAAGACCTGGAAATAAAGATGCTTGCTCAACTTCAGGTTTCCAGAACTTTTAGTTTAGAATGAAACTAAAAGTTTGGTTATTGCCTGAAACAGCATTTAAAAATTTTCCAGTACAAAGAGAATATTTATTTATTATCTACAAGTGATCAGGATATCTATGGGGCCTACCAAGTTTTCATCTAAGGGCAAGAAAGCAATACATTTACTCAGCAAATTAGTGAAGAGTGATGAGAAACAATAAAATTGATTTGTGATTGCATCTAGCCTTTCAATAGCTTTCTTATCAGCTTTGTGAAAATTACAAAAAGGTGCTCCCACTGGGCGGAAGTGGCCTATACAGCCCTGCATGGTTGGAGGATTTTTGGCTGAATATCAACCCCAACTTGGCTTCTGTTTCCTTGACTGGGAACTTTAGCTCAGCCAGAAACTGGATGGCTGATGCAGCAGGCCCTAGAAGGCTCTCTACTCAGACCAGTACGTTCATTAAAATGGTTACCATTGTTAATTGCTGGGCAACTACGGGACAACAACCAAAAAAAGCAATTGACACCACCAAACTTCATTACATTTGAGATATAAGATTTATTCACACAAACAAAAATAATCACAACAAAATATACACTAAAGAAACAAAAGATTATAGTGACATAAAATTTAATATTTTCTCAAGTGTGTAAAAGTATTTTGTTTACTCATACAAAAAGTATTTTGTCTGCTTCTACATAAGATTTCTATTCATAAAAGAAGAGCAAACATTAAAATGCAGCGATAGTTTGCATTTCTTATATGGAAAGAATGTAGGCCAAACCCTGAAGCTTTTAGTTTACAAGTCTGTTACCGTGAAGCCACACACTA
Organism: Equus quagga; assembly: GCF_021613505.1. Taxonomy (NCBI): domain Eukaryota; kingdom Metazoa; phylum Chordata; class Mammalia; order Perissodactyla; family Equidae; genus Equus; species Equus quagga. The sequence goes on from NC_060269.1 coordinate 85,944,722, forward strand.
AACTAATGATCAAAAACATTATCTGTTTCCAGATCCACGTACGTATACATTCACCAACTGAGATGAGAAATAAGCATTTCATATTCTCTCCCACCCCGCTATTATTTTTCTACAAGCAAAAGTAAGAAATCATATTTTTCTCCTTTTAATTGACCTCAGAAGATGCACTCTCTGATTCATGAGAAGTGCGAAATTTCAGGTATTTGTCTTCGTCTTCACTCTTATGGTCTCGGACTAGCTTGCCTTCACTGCTGTGGAATTCTTGGCTGGGGAATTCCTGGCTGACTTTGGAATTTTCACGACTATCAATCACATCGGAATGCTCACTGGTCTCATCATTTGCCTTCAGCTGATATTCTTTGGAATGCTCCCGGCTGTGGGTTTCCACACTGTGGTCGTCCAGCTGACTTGTTTCCTGACTGTCCTTCCCACGGCTGTCCCAATCAGAAGCCACGTGCAAGCCCTGGGCAACAAGGACGGCCTTGTGTACATCATCTATGTCCTTGCTTTCCACAGGTGATGTGAGGTCCTCTTCCGTAGCATCAGGATACTGAATCACAGCACAAATGCAAGAAGGAATAAATGGTCAGGGATAAGAACATTGTAATTCCTTCCTGTGCTCTAACTTTTACTCCAGTTTACACTGAACATCGTCTAAGTTTGGCTGAAATAAAAAATAATACTAGCATGTTACTTTGTATTTTCTCAAGCCCTTTCACCTGTCATCTTTTGTTTAATAAGTACTTCAATTAAGTATGCGATGAAACCTATGAGGTAGGTCTCATTATCTCTGTTTCACACAAAGGGAAAGTGAATTGAAAGTTAAACTGTAAAGTGAATAGTAAATGGCAAGGCTATGTGTCAAATCCAGATCCTTTGACTACAGATTCAGTATAATTTGCAACTCTACAATTCCTCTTAGGTATTTAACTTCAAAACCTGACCGTTACATTGTGAAAATAATTGCTGTTTTCTAAAATCTTATTTTAATCTAAAAAAGTGAATAGAATAAATGCTTTAAAGCCAGGATTTGGAGAAATAGCACTGTGATTGAGAGATAAAATTAAAGAGAAATTACATGGACTTAAACATAAAAATCAGCAAGTGGCAAAAGGTTTTGTATTCAATAGTCATAAAGTGATGCTTGCTGAATGAAAGAATGAATGAATAAGTGAACATGCAGACTCTGGTTTCCTAGAACTGGGCTCTATGATAACCGTCTGATGTGTCTGTTAAAGAGTTTACCTGGTCTTCAGATCTGCGAAACTTCCTGGATTTTGACTTCAGGCCATAACTCAAACTATCACCTCGGCCATCATACGTGTCTCTTGTGGGCACAGCTGGTGTAAAAACTGGGGTTGCTGGAACGTCAGTGGAAAAATCAGTGACCAGTTCATCAGATTCATCAGAATGGTGAGACTCATCAGAATTGTCAGGGTCATCAGTAGGATCAGTTTCATCTGAGTCATTTGAGTCAATGGAGTCCTGGTCATCCTCATGGTCTCCATCATCATTGTCATCCACATCATCTGTGTGGTCATGGCTTTCGTTGGACTGACTTGGGAGGGTCTAAGAATCAAGATGGCAGGAAAATTAATGCAACAGGTTTTATTTTCCCTTAGCCTTTACTGTGCATTAGTCCTTTACTAGCTTTCTTTTATTTAGTTTCAGAATCTTTGCGTTCACAACAATATGCTCAATGGCTTTTAGGAACCAAGGTGAGCATCTTGTAATTTTTCTTTTAACATCAGGATAAATAGAATCTTAGTCTGAGGTATTTTTTTTTGCTTTCCCATAAATAAAACATTTTCATAGACATTTTCAAGCCAAATATGCAAGTATAACATTTATATCGATAACTTTGTTTTTCCTTAATTTTAGACATTATTTAATTTGCCAAATTCAAGGATGCAATAAATACAGATACATTATAGTGAGATTTTTTTTCTATTTGAAATGAGAATTCTCAGGCGATCAGAGTGTCCATATATTAATGCATGCACCAAAACCTAAAACCACCTCCCTATTAGCTCAGATAATCAAAAGATGACTGCTATGCATGTTTAGTATAAACTGCAGCTCAAATCTGTCAATTGAATTAACCAGTTAATTCTATTAAACTTCTGCATAGCAAATATACTGGGTCACTTATCTAACTTTCCTTATTAGAGATTCTTAGTGTATTCAAACAGAATCTTATGGAAAACAAATTTAACTTATCTCTTTGCTTAGCAAATATGTCGATCTTGGCTTTGGTAGCCAATAGTTAGATATTTATCAGATATAAAGACAGCTTACAAAATACGTTATATAAATTGTAAAAGGCTTAGACAAAGTGTCTAATAACAGACATTAGTAAACATTTCCTGCCACACTAAATTTATCTGAAGAAACCTGGTATTTCTGACATCTAGTAAATACCTGCTTTCTTTCTGATCAAGTCTTAGACTGGCAATTTACTGGAAAATTGGCTAATGGAATTTTGTCAGAATTGAGCCCCGGCAATGTCACGGGGAGAAAGAGCAGCTTCTTTCTTCTCTCCTAGACATGGTGGGCCTCTGATTCAAAGTGGGAACTCACCTCTTGTTTGAGGTTGTCAGTTTCTTCAGAAGACACGGTCTTTGGAAGAAGGAAGGGCACATGTCAGTGTACATCATACATGCTTAACTTTTTAATTCAAAAGTTAGCCTGATCTATCCAAAGCAGGTCTTATTTTTCAGGCTTGTGGGTGGATAGCTTAAAGCGGGAAGAAGCCAACACAGCAGATCAGTTGGTGGCCCAAGATCACATTTACCACTGGGCAGGCAGGATCCATCTAACCAGCCCAAATGGCCTGCATGTGGCTATTTTTCTGTTGTGTTGTTCTTTAATTGCGAGAAATGTAATTTTTAAAATTAATTAAAATTAAAAATACCTGTGGTGCTAGGAGATTCTGCTTCTGAGACGGATCAGGCTTGAGCCATATGCTTACAGCATCTGAGTGTTTGTTGTAAAGCTACAAAAAAATTTGCATATTGTCATTATGAAAAAAGAAAAAAGAAGGGGGCCGCCGCGTGGCTGAGTGGTTAAGTTCTTCCGCTCTGCTTCGGTGGCCCAGGGTTTCGCTGGTTCGGATCCTGGGCACTGACATGGCACTGCTCATCAGGCTATGCTGGGGCGGTGTCCCACATGCCACAGCTGGAAGGACCCACAACTGAAAATACACAACTATGTACCGGGGGGCTTTGGGGAGAAAAAGGAAAAATAAAATCTTTTAAAAAAGAAAGAAGCATAGAGATCTCTAGTGGGTAAGCTGAAAAATATACTCCACCGACCTTGCTGGATAAGCATAATATGCATGTGTATAGTCAAGCAGAGCTTTGGAGTCCCCTCTTATGATTTATTTTTTCTTGCAAACTCATTTAATAAATGCTTACATAGCACTTCCTGTGGGCCAGGCACCCTTTCAAAGTGATTTAAATATGATTGAATCCTTTGAATCCACTTAATCCTCTTAACCCCCTGAGATAGGTATCATTGTTATTCCTATTTTACAGATCAGGAAAAACTCAGCCACAGTGAAGTTAAGTGGTAGTAAGTGGCAGAGCCAGGGTTCAACTCCAGGCAGACTGGCTCTTCACACCCATCTTGACACTGTGCCTCCCTGTTCTACGTTTGCTCGCTGAAATTTCCTCTCAGACAAAGCACATCTAAAGCCCAGGCACCTTAAGTGGTGTTGATCATCACTGTTTCCTCTCTCTGTGGAACAAGGAGAACTTTCCAAGGTCGTGCTGTCTAATGTGGTACCCTCTAACCACAAAACATGTGGCTGTTTAGATTTAGTTAATTCAGTTCCTCAGTGGCACCAGCTACATTTTCAGTATTCAGTACTACATTTTGAGTATTCAATGGCTAGTGGCTGAGTGGACAGTGCAGAAATAAAATATTAACTTCATCCCACAAAAGTTCTATTGCTCTAAGTTGCCAAAGAAGTGAATGGAATGGCCTTTCCTTTAGCCAACTTATTTATCTGGAAAGTGATTACAATATGCTAGTGCAGAGTAGGGGAAATGCCCTGTATATGTGTCATCTGATGGGCTGTGTCACCCCGTGCCAGTCACTTCACATCCCTGTCCTTAAGCATGAGAGCCCTGGGGGTTCCGCAGAGTTCCTTCCATAGCCAGCCACCAAAGAGGGGCTTCTCTGAAAGTTTTTGCTGGAAGAAGAGGTTCCTTGCCTAAAAAAGGTACAAAAACTACTGGTCTAGATGAGTTCAAAGTTTCTTTCTTTATATATTTACATAAATGTTATAGTTTACATATATTTAAATAAGTATAGATATATATTTCCTGATGACGCATGCACTCTAGGCTCAGGGAGAAGGTATTTATAGACTTTCCCATATTTCCTACTAGCTCTAAATTTCCAGGGTTCTAGTAGGTTGAGCTCTTCACTTATCTCCTAAATGCCGTTTAATAACTTATACTGCCATGGCTTCTTGTGCTATATTTTATTCTATGAAAAAGGCACTAATTCTTGCCTCAAAGAGTATGACCCCTATCTTCTCTGGAAATGTTCATTTTTCTGGCTTATTATTGTGATTCAATATTTGTGTTCTTAAATCAGTTGGAAAACAGACACATCTACACCCCCCCCACCCAAACACACGCAGCAACACCCCTCCAAACGTCTTCAGTAAGCCATCTAACGGCAGCGAGCCCAGGCAGCTCTCTGCTGGCCTTTGTTCTGTTCGTCTGGAATCGAACTCTGTGTGCCTTTTTGTCCAAGCTCCTCAGGACAATGCCCGTTTGTTGCTGGCTGGCACCATTTCACCTATTGTGGAGGGGCAGGTACATCTATGGCGCTGGTCAAATAATTCTCATGAAGAATCTGATTTGGTCATATGTTTGGTTAGAAAAATGTGATCTAAAGTCAGCTGACAAGCACAATCGATGCAAACAGCATAAACAGACCTTCTTTTTATAGTGGGCTTCTTAGCAAACATCTTAGGAGATGTTGTGAATATGACAGTCATACAAACCGTCCAATATGTGAAGTGAATTGTAAATTTAGCCTTCCACTAAGGAAAACAAAAGATGGAATTTTCTACTTCTAGAACAGTATATTGACTCATGGAAAGAAAAAGCCATGCAACTTCATAGAACTCATTTTACGTAAGTGATAATGGCCTAGAGCATTATTTGATTATATTAAAAAAATCTAGTTCAGTGTTAAGAGTAAATACTTATTAAAAACCATACTGTGTTTGCTACTGGCCTAGATTGAAAGCAGGCAGTCAATATATAGTTTTATAAATGAACAGGCTTGACTATGAAAATAAATAAAGTTGGAGCAGATATGTCTGTGTTGCTTCTTGAAGCAGTCACATAAATAACTATATGATGAACCTAAGAAATGCTTACCTGCTTTTCCTCAGAGCTGCCAGAGTCGGCCTGATTAACCTTAGAAACAGAGAGGGGGAAGAAAGATTACAATGTGAATGTGTTCCTAGCACACGGGAGCATACAATTCCTTTATTTTGAGAAATTTTTTTAAGATTCAGCTGTACTCACTGGAAGGGCATAGGCGATGCCTAAGAGGCATAAGCAAATCACGGCAATTCTCATGGCAGCGATTTTTCCTGCAAAATATTTTGTACAGAATATTTGATCTCTTCATAGCTTACAACACTGATACCTTTTAATGCCACCATATCACAACATAATCACAAGTGAAATATATTTTCTGTAGAATATTTTCTCTTGTTTAGAGAAAGCTTTTCTTTTTAATATTGTGGTCTTTTGAGTTAATATTTGTAATGCCACCTCTATTCTCCATCTCTTACTATTAGGCAAGGATGGGAGGAATTTGACAAGTCTATATTTATTCAACTTTAAAACTGAGAATTCCAGGGATTATACCATTACTATCTGATATCTCTAGCTTTCTAAACCTAAAAACACATCAACAGTAATTTAATTAAAATAACAAGCTAGTGTGGGAATATTTATTTTTCAGAGAAGAAAAACACAAAGGGAGAGAAAATAAAGCTACGAAAGAAATTTGCTGTCTACATTTTTCCAGCATGCATTTCAAGCGTGATTTTTATCTCAAATTATTAAAAAAATGCTAATTAGGTGAAGCAAGGCTATCTCTAAGTTAGTTATTTAAGTAAGGTATTCTAGATATTTGAAACGAAAATGAAAACACTGAAAACAATCAACAGCTTTTTTATTTGTGATAATAAGTCTACTGAGTGTCACACAGGTATTTTGGTGAAGATTTTAGCAAATAAATACAGAAGTAAAATATTCAGAAAGGGTTTTTTCCCCTGAAAACAGGATAAATCAAATCATTAAAAAATAGCATTATCATTGGCTTACGTTAGCACCAAAGATCCTTTTCCTGTGAAATGCCCCATAATCATCTATCCATTTAAAATGATGTAGATAGAATTATTCCAAAGAGGCATAGAATTTAATTTTTTTCTCATTGGAAGAGCTGGTTTCAGTTCTTTGGACGACTCATGGAAGTATTTCTAGGTTTTACGTTCAACTGGCTTATAAAATAGCTGGTCACCTTTCCTCCAGGAGATCTGCAATGTATCTGGCACGCTTATTCAAAAGACTAGAACAGTTTTAGTCTGCTTCACAGCAGTACATTTAAATTCTTTTCCTTACCAGTTCACCTTCCCCCTGAGATGAAACTGAATGCATAGGACAGCAACAAACTGCAGGCTTACCTGGGGCTGCCCTGCTTAGAAGCGAGTCAGTCCGAGATGCTGCTGCTCTCCTCGCCTCCTCTCCTTGCTGCTGACAGCCGGGACCTCCCCGAATTTAAATGCTGCTCGAGACGTTCTCCACCAACACAGGGAGGAGAGATGTGTCATGAGGTTTTTTGCCACCGCCCAGCCCACTTGCTCCCACACTTCCCCCTCTGGTTTTGCGGTTAAGAAACAAACAAACACAGACTACTCTACAGTTTAAAACATTACTTAGGTACAATATCATTAGCCTTTTCATTTAGGGGTTGGACATCAGCATCATGGAAGGGCAGGGGTCCCATAAAAAAGGGGGGAAAATGACTAGTTCTTCCAAAGACTTTATAATTACTGAATCAGAAGGAAAAACGTTGTGTCAGTCCTGAATAAGATTAAATAGAATGGATTTTTCTTTCTTTTGGTTTAAACAGCAGATTAAAGTCATATATATATGCACCCAAATTTGCCTCACAATTATACTTATTTAAGGGTTACAAGGCTATTGTTAGGCGTACAAAGAGTTCAGAGACGCTCCCTCCATCCTTAACTACTCCAGCTCCGTTTCTGATGTCAAGTCTGCAGCAGCTTGTCATTTAGATCAACGGCATTAGCAACATTAAAATCCACGCTCATGCCCATTAAGTTGCATTTACAATGACCTTTCAAGGACATGGATTTTTGTCGCACTGTTTGCATTGTTTGGAGGAGATGAATCCGATACTTGCTGTATAAAATAAAAGAATGGTAGTTTACTGCAGAGGCTGCCGCAGTGAAGCAGTTTGAAACTGAGAGCAGGGCTGCGGCTGGAGCGCCGCCTCAGGAGCCGGAGCGCGGCTTTCAATCCGCTCTGCGGCTGATTAGCTGTGTGACCTTGGGCAATCGCTGAACCCACCTGTGCTTGTTCCTTCGCCTGTCAAATGCACGTACTGTTACCTAACTCATGGAGTCTTGAGAGGTTTAAATGAATTAGCATGTGTAAAACTAACAATGTGTGGCTCATATATATGCATATTTTAAGCACTGTGTGTGTGTTAACTATTATTAAAGTTTTTAGAAGGTAGTCATGATTTGTAAAGTCTTTAAATGGTATAGGTTGTTAGAATGAGACTAGATGTAACATTATTAAACTGTGTACGTCAATAGTGGAATTGCACACCTCTAAAGGAATGGATTAGATTTCTGAATTGTCTTTTTCTGGTTTTCTCCCAGGATATTCAAAGTTGGTTACTTAATAAGAAAACTTTAAAAAATTCTATATTTAAAAACCTTTACTGGGTATTTAAAAGCTATCTGAAGGAAAGAAAATTACAGATGAAGTTTGAATATTGGAACAGAAATTAGGGGTAGCAGAGCTCTGGCTCCATCTTAAACATTTAATATTGTCTTGAGATTACTTGACCTCTTCACCTGCCTTTCTTAGTTGTCAAATGGAGATTCACTCATTTACCTCAGAGCCCCATTGTAAGAAGTGTGAAGTGAGAGTAAAGTTAAATGGCCCCATTTATTATTAGTTCTATCAAAAGTGTCAGTTCCTATTGACCAAATACTGCTTTAATATAAATATAGACTAAACAATTTCTTGCCGTGTTAGTAGTGTAACTAATGCGTAGGTTTTATGGACATCTGGTAGGGGAAATATGTCTCTTTTAAATTGGGTGCATTCCAAATGAATTGATATAATTGATTTCTGGGTTCTAAGCATTCATTTTAATAATTCAAATGGCAGCTATCTCAATAAAATATAAAGGACACAGGTTATAAAGTTGCAAAACAAACTTCTTATTTGCTTTTAAAAGCTGTATTTTTTTCTCTTTAAACACATTACTCACTCACATAAGTTTGTCATGTTGTCAATTTAGTGGAGGGAAGTTCACAAATTCTAAAAACAACAAGATTTCCACAGAATTCACTATGGTTTACTCTGTGCCCACGGGAATGATTTAATATGAACTTAGGGAGTTATAGGAATAGATTTCACTGGAGCTCAGCCATCTTGAGATGAACCATATGACCCACCCCGCGCCTCTTCCGGTTATAGCTCCAAAGGGCCACACGATGGCAGCGTTTCTGAAAAGGATTTCAAACTACAATCTGGTTCTGTCAGTTTTCTTATTCTGACAGAATAGAACATTCACGTATTTAAGGACAGAACTATAAAACAGCCGTGGGGCCCTCCATTTCTTGGAATGCCAGGTGAGGAAATATTTCCCAACAATGACGTGCTACACAATAGCAGGGAACACAGAGGCCTAGAGAACCAAAGCATTCTTGTTCTGCTCTGTCTGGGCCTTCAGCAATGCCAGGTGGATGCTACTGTCTCTGTCCCCACTTCCCACATTCACTCAAAAGGTTACTGATCCTGAGGTCTCACTCAGAGTGAAGGCTTGTGAATTCATGGCTAAGGAATGTGTCTGGGATGCTTCAGAGATGAGAAGATAAGTGATTTGTAATGGAGACAGTGCTGTAAAACTTGAAATGCTTAGCGTGTCATTCTGGGCTTTGAAGAGGCTCATGCTTCTTGCTTTTTGTAATCAAACGTGCTGCTGACACATTTTCTCTGAGAAAGATTTTCCAGTCGTCATAATTAATGTGTTAAAAGATTAAATCAGAAGGGCTAGATCTGTAGTGTTTCCACACTAGTTTCATTCTTGACTAGGCTAATGCTTGGTTGTTAGAATCAAAAGGTCAAATGGTCAAATTCCTTGTAAATCTTGCATGTGAAAGGAGAAAAGCTTAGCTATTAAACCGGAATGAAGAGTAGTCTGCAGTCATAAAATATAGACACTATACGAGGATATATGGAAATATACAAAGAATTTTAGATTTTTTCTTGAATTACATGAAAATTCCCATATAATAGGAAAATTAAGTCACTGAAAAGATCTCACCATTTTGGTGGACCTTATTATACTGGCTTCTAGTTTATTTGGATATTTCTAATTATATTCTACTTAGTAAAGTATATTCAACTGTTTCAACTCTTTCAGCTCTGTCACTAATTATTTTTTCCCCTGAGTCAAGGTGCAGATAAAAATCTACTATCTTGGCACCATCACCAATCTGTCATAGAGAAGTTGGGAATTATAGCTAATCAGAAGCCTACCACAGTATTCATCATCTGTCCTCTAGGGAAGAGGGCATTATTGATTACAGAGGGAAGCAAGGGAGGAAGATAAGAGGGTGATTCTTTTATAAAGTTCAGACATGAAATTAGAACGTTTCAGAAATACAAAGAAGAAACACAATAAAACTTTTTATCCCAGTGCTCAATAACTTAACAAAATTCAGCTCCTAAAAAAGTAGTCCTACTGTTGGGAAATAGTAGTTTCCTTTAAAACAAAAGAAAAAATTTTTGTTTTGGACCCATAGAATTGTTGTAGAGTAAATAAGTATACAATAACTGTTAATGATTAATCTCTCAGCTCCTTGTCCATAACGACTAATTCTGAGCATATAGGTCTTGCTTATCAACACAATGCATGGGCGCTATGCTAGAATCCATGTATCATACGTTGACAGCTAACATTTGCCAGGACTCAAGAATCCAGCAGTATTTCTTTACCAAAATATTATCACTAACTCCAAGAGCATTCTAACACTCTTTAAAAGATAGATTCTTTAAAGTGGACTTAGATTATTAATATTTTTTTTCTTAAAATGGCGCCGTTCTTATCCTCATGGAGCCTATGTATTCATGAAAATCAACTAAGAAATTCGGAACTTGTGTAGCCAATGAGGTGAAGCGGGTGTGGTTAAACAGTAAACTCACTGGGCTGTGCGTAGAGAAGGCATAGGGTGGAGACCCTGTGTCTACAGTGAAGTTGAGGGGTGCGTATTTTGGGATTGGGCTCAGACAGGAAGTCTCTTTGCCCATCCAGCATCAATCCAGCAGCATAGAGCTCTATATCTGCAGCAAGGAGGGTGAAGATAGATACAGGACCTGTAATCAGAGAGGACCTGAAGAGGGGGAGGTGGGAAGTGGCAGAGATGTACAGATAGAAAGCCCAGCGGCCACGGGCCCTTGTTAGTACGGAAGAGACATTTTGCTGTGCTGAGCAACCTCTGACTGACATTTTGCAGAATGTATTTGAGGGGAGAAAAGCATTCTTTGAAATCAGTTTATGAGAATTCTCATTTCAAATCTGATATTTGAGTGATTTTCGGTAGAGAGTCCATTATAAGGCTGATACGAAAAAGTGACCATTTCAGTGCAGAACAGAAGAAAATCACCAGAAAGAGGACAAAAATGGGACAGCAAAAGAAGCAAGTGAATCAGATATTTTTGTAGCCACAGATGGCTAAGGGTTTTTGTTTGTTTTGCCAATTCCAATTAAGGAATACCTCACATTAATGTCTCTATTCCATAGTATAATGTTTATGTTTTAAAAAAATATTATTTAAAATAATTAGTAACTAAAGTTTGAGTTCTTCTTTAATGTTTGAAGTCCTCAATAGAATGTAAATTCTAAGACATGCTCATCCCTTGGCAGTTTACATGCCAACGGATATTTATGCAGTGAATGAAAAAATTTAACTCTATAATAAAATGTACATAATTCTTATGTAAGTTGAGTCATTCCCTATGATTGTTTTTTGTTGCTTTTATAAAGCCTCAAGGTGAACTTCTTCTTTAGGTCCTATTAGGAGTTGCTCTCAGGCAGAATGGATTACACCTGAGAACTTCAGGCACGATTCCTGTGCCCAGAGAGGGCTGGCCAGGTGGATGCTATTTTTTACAGACCATGAGCTCCTATGAGGTTTGGCCTCCTTCTGTCTCTCAGCCTTATCTTTCACCAGCTCTCCTCCTTCTACTCCCTGAAACAAGCACACATAGCCACTTGGAGTTCCCCAATGTGCCACGCAATTTCAAGTCTCCACGCTTTCTCTCACATTGCATGACCCCCATGTCTAGAATGTTCCTCTAGTCCCGTCCACACCTGCCTGTGAAATATTTTCACAACTTTCCAAACTTAGTTCCCATCAAGCATTAAGGCATCCCCTACAGAGCTCTTTGTGACCTAAGTAGAAATAACCACTCCCACCTTCAGGCCCGTAATGCACCTGCCCACGATCCAGCGCAGCACCTAGGATACTTTATTATCCTTACATGCTTGTCCCTTTACACTGAGGAGTAAACTCCCTCCAGGTGGGGACTGGGTCTTGCTCAAGATTGCATCCAGTCTCTGCTGGGCTCTCAGGAAATGTTCCAGGAACAAGTGAATGACTGAGTGCAACTGTAATAACGCTTCATCCCAAGGGTGCTGCATGTAATTCTGCATTTAGTATCTGCTCCAGGGAGCTGGAGCCACTGCTGGGTTCTCAGAACAACTAGATAGACCTTTAAAAAATGCCATTGCAGAATTTGAAGAGCCAGGATCTTCTCCTCTTATCTGGGGGGCCCTGGCAAGCCCTTTAACGTGTCTGAATCTCAGGTTTCCTGATAGAGTTAATCTGGATTATTTTTAATGCCAGTTTCACCTCTAAAATTCTGTGATTTTGAGTTTCATTTTTAAATTTATGAGAAGTAAAATATTGACATTACAATAGGAAGAGCAAACAAGTTGTGAAATATAGATGGCATTGAGATTGTAAGAGAAATTCAGATTAAAAACCAGAAAGGGAAGATTTTGACACAAAGAATCTCTGATAGTCCAGCAGACAGGTGAAAGTTGAAGAGTCTTTAAGATGTTTTTAAGCAAAATATCATGTGTTTTTGCTATATTTTAAATCAGATAAAAAATTAATGAACATTATTATAATAATATTGATAAAAATAAAACTATTTTTTAAAAAAGGAGGGAAGTCACTCTCAACATATGACTCTAATAAGTCAATCTTTGATGTTCTGTGAATTTTTTATCCGTACCTCTCCAAATGTGGGTTTTTAGAGGCATTTTCTCAATATGGGTCACATGAATTTCTTTCAGATTGTGTTACATCAAGAGTGGGAGATTGAGGAGAAAGTGACTGAGGAGGTTGGCTTGTTTCTTTCCTGGAAAACGCTGCCTGTGGTTTTAGGAGGCAATTTTGTTGCCAAACAGATCTAGAATATCAGGTTTCTCCGTAATCTGGAGATGTTTTTAGATTTTCCTTTCCCGCATGCACATCCTCTTCATTTCCAAGCATCTCTGTCTGTGAGTGCTCTAGACAACCTATTAATTTCACTTCGTATGTGACGAAGTCGCTCGAGTTATCCAGAATCAAAATTTGCAAGCGAATCTGTCCTCTTTTTACCCATTTCATGCTTAACAAATTTCTATTGCTTGTTTTTTCCTCTAAGAAATTTCTTGTAATTATGATGCCCTTAGCATTTACCTTTTCTTCTATAACAAAGAGTAAGTCCAGAACTTCTGCTTTTGCTTGTTGACAGGAGAGATATTCAAAACAACAACAATAATGATAATTATATATGTTTTTATGGAACACGTATAATGTACTAGATTTTAAAATCTATATTATGTCTAATATTTCTAACAACTATATGAACTCAATTTTTCAGCTAATTATAATAGAAGCCATTCACTGTGCCAGTCCTTCCATGTACATAATTTCATTCATTCCTTACAAAACCTTTGAGTATATACTTACAGGGTCAGTAGAGGCCCAGAGGAGGGAATGGCTAGTTCTGCCTGTCTGGGTAGGAAAAGCTTCTGAGAGGAAGCTGGGATGCAGTACAGAGGGGGTTCTAATGTGCAGAGACTGACTTCTAAGATGTGAATCAAAATTATAACCAAATTTGGTTGAAATAAAGAAACAAATAAACATACAACAAAAGCTATAAGTTACAATTATATGGACGAGAAATCTTATAAAGAGAGTGCATAATCTTGTCTCTAATAGGCTCAAATCTAATAAAAATGAAAGCTCTATTTTTCCACATACGCCACCCAGCTAATGTCATGCTGTGGTCCTGAACCATACAGTGTGAGAGAATTTTGATACATCTCTGCTAAATCCAAACTGCTATGAATCATCAATTCAAAATACGTGATTGCCAACTGGGGGTTAATGTCATTAGCTTCATTCTTTGTGTATGTGTGTATGTGTGTATATGTATAATATATATATAATGTATATATAATATATATTGTATATATACACAATATGTATATATTTATATATATACAAAATGTGTATATTGTATATATAAAATATACAATGTATATATAATATATATATATATATATATAATGACCTTAGATATTAGTTGTCTTGATTCTCTAAACTTTGAGTGAATTGCTTATTATGTTTTAACAAGTACCATGTATCTAAACAAAGGCACATTTCACAGTTAGCCTTCTGTCTTACTACATTTGAATTCCTTATAGCACCCACCATAATAATTATGGCAGGTGCTGCTGGCTGTACACCGAAGTTTCATCTTTGGAGTCATGCTGAGAAGCAGCTGCCCAGCTGAAACTACATTTCCCAGCCTTGCTTGCGTTTGGGTGTGGCTACGTGACTAGCTCTTGCTAATGGAATGTGAACTAAAGTGATGTGTTTCACTTCCATGCTGAAGTACCTAAAAACTAAGTGTGCTTTCTCCATAATCTTCTTCCTTGACTTCAGCTGAATGAAGAGGACTCTGTAGCATTTTTGGGGGCCGAAACCCAAGAAGGAGATACTTTGAGCTGTCTGCTGACCAGGAGACCTGGTATTAGATATTTTATGAACCAGGAAAGTGCTCTATTGCCTTAAGTTCCTGCTACCTCTTACAATAGCAGGTGTTACCTTAATTAATGCAACCCCTTACACACAGTAATGCTCAATTTATTGTCTTTGAATGTTAGCGTATATATTCCACACGACTGGAATCATGAGACTGGATTTAACTCATGGTGCTATAACTTTATACATATAATTTCTATATTATAATCTCTACCTATATAATTTTCTATTCATTTTTGCTTCACCATTCCTAAGACCCTGAATTAGTCTGTATGAAATTACTAATATGTTAACATTGGAGTTGGTTATTTTATGCAACAAGTATGTGACTCATTTAATTCCAAAAGGTGATGGTATATCATCTCATTTAGTTATTCATATAACACTCCGAAAGGAGTATCAGTAGATATTTTAGGTGGTTGGGATAGCAGGTTTCTCTTGAGCTTCTGTTTTTGTTTTTCCCACTTTTACCAGAAGAGAATCAGCTCTGGTAGAGGTTTTAGTGGATAGTGTCCAATGTTGAGAATCAGGGAGCCTGCCTTTATTTTGACTATACCACAAGCTCCATTAAATATTGTTAGTTTGCCTCTGAGAAGAGAGAAGCTACAGCTATCTCTCAAGAAATAATAAACTCATCTTGCAACTTCTGATTGGTCACACAGCGTCATTTACTTTTACTTCTTCATTAGGCTACCTGTCTTTTGGGCTTATTCACCCAGAGGCATACAGGGCAGGTAGAGATGAACTTAAAATCAACTTATCTAGTTATGTTTAAGAACATAAAGCTGTGTTCTCTGAAGGTTTTGGATGACTCCTCTTCTCTAGTAGGAATGTGTTTACAGATTAATTTTAGTCTTAGTTGCCTTTTAGCAGATCAAATATTATGTGGGTTGTAAGTTCTAGGAAACTTGAAGAATTTTAAAACACTCCACCGTGTTATGGAGATGACCATAATTAGAGGAAACAGTAGGTTGCGTTAGAAACCGTTCATGGTTGGGAGCTGGAGTTTTGACCCTTTCCTGTATATTCCATTGATATTCCCCAACCTGTGGTGGTCTTCTGGTCTGCGGATCATGGTGTGGCCAAGGGTTAGCCAGAGGTCTTAGTGAAGCAGTGAAAGAGGTCACGTATGGCATATCAGTGGAGCTGGTACACCCACTTGTCTGGGTTGGGGCGGAAGTGGAAGCTGGGGTCAGAGAAAAGGGCTTTTTCTACTTTTATACAGTGCCAAGGCCTCTCAGATTGGGGTTTCACTTTATTTTTGTTTATGTGGAGTCGGTTCAGACACAAGTAAAATTGTGGTGTCTTAACCTCTAGTAAGATTTCAAACATACATCTTGCTTCATCAAGCTTGGTCTCTTAAGAATCCAGTTTATACCATAGAGATGATGATATTCTGAATTTAAAGGAGAAAGGTGACACACTTTCATTTAAATCTCATGATCTTTGATTGTTTGGAGACGTAAATTAATGAAAAACACTTCATTTTTTTCTTTTTAAAAGAATACTAAGAATTCTATACACAGGAATTTGTTTTCCTAAAACATATTTTACTTTCATAGTATTTTTGTAAAATTGAGCAACTGTCTTATTTCTTGTGGTTCTATCTTCTCTCCTGAATTTCAACCACGTGGGAAGGAGGACCAGGACCAGGAAATAAATCAGTTAAACTTTTATCCCACTGCACCAGGTACGTGTGAACACACGGCTATCTGTGTGTGCATCTTTCTCTCACACAGAGAGTTTGAGTTTTTCTTACAAAAATCCATGAAACCTAAAAGCGTATTATAATAGTCAAGAGATATGCTAAGAAATCAGTAAAATTTGTAAGTATTGGGATAAATTTAGCACAAAAATATGAAATGTCCAGTTCTATACATTGGCTTATAAATATTAATTTGGTTGCTTTGAAACAACATAAGTATCAAATACTTAAACTAATTTCAGTTAATATAATAAAAAATATGAATTGTATGTGTCTGTTTGGCTATTAAAGATAGCACTTCCCAATCTGGTAATATTTTTCTAGTCCTAGAATCTCCTGAGAAGCTGGAAGAGGGATGGTAAGAAGGCAGCACATTGGGAAAAGAAGGGGTAATTCTTGACTTGTGGCTCCATTTTACCTCTAAGACAACTCAGGTTCTAGACGGGCAGAAAATTACTAAGAATAGAGGTCAGGGAAGAAGCTTGGTTCAAATAAAAAAAGATGTCTTCAACGATAGTCAAATCAGCATATTCAGAAAGCAGCACTGGAATTGGCATTATGAGGTAGGAGATTTCTTCTTGGCATCCAGGTCTTTTAACTGGGTGCCAAACTGAAAGACTTCAGCTGTATCCATCCTTTGTTTTACTTTTCTAGATGAGGGGTCAGCAAGGTCTTGGGCCGAATCTACCCACAGTTTATTTTTGTAAGTAAAGTCTTATTGGAACATGGCCTTGCCCATTCATTTATGGTGTGTCTGTGGCTGCTTTAGGGCGCAAGAGTAGAGTTGACTAACTGGGACAGAGACCTTACGGCCTGCAAAGCCTGAAATATTTACTATTTGGCCCTTTACAGAAAAGGGCTCACATCTCTTCCAGATGAAAGATCTTTCTTATTTTAGTCTATTCTCTAACTCAAGCATCTGAGTCAGGCCCTCACCCATTCTAGCTACATCAAGTCATTTTTGAGGTGTGATGAACAGTATTCCACGTGCGCTGTCAGATGCACGGACCCAGCTTTGAACTGTGCAGTACAATGCTTTCTGTTTTGTTTTCACTCATCCTGATAATGCCCTGCTTTAGAGTCAGCATAGGACACTGTATCAATGATATTAGGAATAAATGTTTAGTGATTCTCAGGTCACTTTCTCATCATAAGCAATAGCTCATTAGATACAAGCTTGTAAATGAACTTGAAATTTCTGCCAGGTGTAAATAACCCTTCTTATGTGTGCTCATCTGATATTTCTCTGTCACTTTTTCTGCCTTTTCCAAATAGTTCCTTGTGAGATAATTTTGTAATTATCCCTGTTGTCCTTACCTTCCACTAACTGAAAGACCTTAATATCATTTGTAAATATGGAAATTCTAGTATGAATAATGACATTAATAACTTTAATTTATTTATTGTCTTTTAAATGTTTACAGCGTTTTCAGATTGACGATTTAAATTGATGCATATAACTGTATTTGCCTCTGGGAAAGGGATCTCATTGGCTAGAGACAAGGATGAGAAGTAGACAAATTTTCACAGGAATAACCTTTATAACCTTTAGATTTTGTATGATGTGGGCATTAGTTATCTATTACTGTGTAGCAAAATTACTACAAACTTAGCAGTTTAAAACAATACACATTTCTTATCTCAGAGTTTCTGCGAGACAGGAATCCAGGTATGGCTTAGCTGAGTCCTCAGCCTCAGGGTTTTCACAAAGTTGTAAGTGAAGTGTTGGCCAAGGTTAGAGTCTCACATGAAGGTATGATTGTGGAAGGATCTACTTCCAAGCTTACATGGTTGTTAGCAGGATTCGGTTCCCTGAGGACTGTTGGACTGAGAGCCTCAGTTCTTAGTTGTTTGTTGGCCAAAGGCCTCCCCAGTTTCTCTCCAACACGACAGTTTGCTTCATCAGAGCATGCAAACTGAGAAGGCAATAGAAGGAGTCTTCCAGCAAAATGGAAGTCAAAATTTTATGTAACCTAATCACAGAAGTGACATTCCATCATTTTTGCCCTATTCTGTTAGAACAAGTCATTAGGCCATCCCACACTTACAGGGAGGGCGTTACACAGGGGCGTGAATACCAGGAGTTGGGGATCGTAGGAGGGACGTTTTAGAGTCTATTTGCCACAACGTATCTTTACGACTTATTTAGTAAAATTAAATTAAAAAAGTGTTTTTTAGACATCCAAGACTTTTAAATGAAAATGAATGTCTCAATGTAATGTGTGAAATATGATTCCACTTTTGTAAATAAAAAATAACACGTGCATATATACACACACATATATGTGTCTAAGTGGGTACAAAATGATGGGAATGACACAGGTCAAATGGTTAGTGTCTCTGTCCTTTGTCCAACTGCTATAGCAGACTGCCATAGACTGGATGGCTTATAAACCACAAACATTTATTTCTCACGGTTCTGGAGGCTGAGAAGTCTAAGATCAGGGCATTGGCAGATTTGATGTCTGTGAGAGCCCCTTTCCGTGTTCATAAATGGTCATCTTCTTGCTATACCCTCGTATGATAGAAGGGGTGAAGGAGCCCTCTAGGGTCTCCTTTATATGGGCACTAATCCCATTCATGAGGGCTCCACCCTTATGACCTAGTTGCTACCCAAAGACCCCACTTCCAAATACCCTCACACTGGGGATTAGGTTTCCACATATGAATTTCGAGGGGACACAAACATTTAGCCCATAGCAGTTAGCAATGATTACTTCTGTGGAAGGGAGTGAGACTGGAATGGGTATAAAGGAACATTTATAGTTTGATCCAGCTCTTTTTTTTTCTTCTCAAGACCATAAGAAAGCAATTAGGATCACTCTATAAAGTTGTAGGGGATAAATGGCTTTCTATGTGGTCACTTAATTGTAGATCAGGACTCAAAACACAGTTCTCCGGAACATCAAAGATTTGTTTTCCTATTTATTTATTGGATTATTTATTTATTTCTAAACTAAATTGCTTTATTCAGAAAAATTATTAAAAATTTAAAAATCTATTTATAAGAATGATATAAGTTCCTCTGCTAATGCCTGGCTGACTTCGTTGAGTGGTTATCTCTACCTAGCATGTCCGGTAATTAAGGAGTTTTTTAAACTATGATAAAATAGAAAATTTGTATTTAATTTTATGTTAGGGTTGGCAGATTTAGTCAATGATAATATAGGATGCCTAGTTAACTTTGAATTTCAGATACACAAAGAACAATGTTTTAGTATAAGTCTGTCTCAAATATGCAAATATTTTGTACATAGAATATTTTGGACATACTTATACTATAAAATTGCTCATTGTTAATCTGAAACTCACATTTAACTATATGTCCTGTATTTTATTTGGAACCCTATTCTTTGGGCAATGCAAAAAGTAGTGTAGGTTCTCGAGCAGAAGGATTACGTAGTAAAGAGGAATTTTGAAAGGATCAGTCGCTACTGCATTAGCATCTATGATACCTCAAGATCCTCATTCTTCTCTTTCGGACCCAGGGACTAATCCGTTCAACAAACACTCATGGAGCCGCGGGTGTGAGACACTGCGCCAGCTGTTGGGGTACAAAAATCAGACAAGGTTCCATCCTCGCCTGCAGGAAACTCAAAGCCTTTTTTGCTGGTACTTGTTACAGGATTTTTTTAGGTGGTGACTAAAGGTAAGAATGTACCCAATCTGGTAAAAACAGATCAAATTATTGTGATGTCTCTTCGCTCTCACACTTCAGTGTTTTTTGAGTGGTTTTAACACAGCTTAAGGGTTTTTAAATTATAAGCTATAATGGATGTTTAAGACAAGAATAGTTTGGAAAACTGGGAAATTAAAAAAATAGTTTTAAAGAGTTTAACATTGCATTATTTTCTTTGAGTCCTTGTCATCTCCTCTATTCTTCTGAAATAGTCATTGAAATATCTCTGTGGAAGTATAAAGAAGTAATATAATTTTGCAGAATGTGATTTACCAGTAAAAGTTTGCCACATTTGACTTTATGACTATATTCCAGGAAAATAGAAAAGTAAAACTCAATAAGGAAATAGTCCGCAACTAAATTTCAATAAATGTCCCAGAGATGGAGCTGTGTGTCAAGGTCCTTTGTACATTGCTTTAGTAAATTTTTCTTTTGCAGTTTTAAACACGTTATTCCTTGAGGCTTATCCCGATGATGTAATATAATTGGATAACTGACCAGTCACTGGATGAGTTCTAGAGTTCCATATTTTTAGACTGAGTAACAGCTCTCTGGCAGGGAAAGGATGACTATGTGTAGCCACAGAAAAGTGGAAGAGAGAAGGGGAGTGTGCCATCCAGGGCCTGACTGCTGTCAGATCCAGTCCTCCCATCCTCCATGCTCGGCTCTGGATCAGAGGGAATGGCCCTGTAGGCTGCATTCCCAAGCCCCAAGTCGTCTCGCCTTTGGCTAGTTTCAGTCAGTGGACGGCACTGACAGGAGAGAGGCAGGCGGGAAGAAGTGGGAAGACTGGCTATTTTTCCTTCTCTTTCTCTCCCTCTCTCTCTCTGTCACTGTGTGCATCCAGCAGCATCTCTGACTGTGCCCGTGCCTTCCTCATGGCCCCAGCTTCCACCTGGTGACCCTGGACCCTGGGCTCTAGTACCATTCTCCTTGCCTGCTCTGCTTTGGGAGGGCAATGGCTACCTAATGTTCTTGCCTCATGGAGCCTGTTTGGCTTCCCAGATCGTCCATCTTCCATGGTATCAATTGCTTCTGTTAAATTCTTTCTGTTATATGTACTTGAAATGGTTTCTAGTTTTCTGGATAGATTTTGCTCAGTATAGGGAACACGGGAATTTTTAGGAGAATATCAGGAATTCAAGGATCCATATTCCTCTCTCCTTGACATCATCTGCAGGGAGTTTCAAATAAACAAAGAAACAACTAACTGTTCCTTTAGCACTATCGCTTTCTCTGTTTCAAGGATCAGAGACCGCTTGCG
This sequence comes from Equus quagga, assembly GCF_021613505.1. Lineage (NCBI taxonomy): Eukaryota > Metazoa > Chordata > Mammalia > Perissodactyla > Equidae > Equus > Equus quagga. The sequence continues at coordinate 85,965,777 of NC_060269.1, forward strand.
GTGTTCCAGAGCAGACAATTCCTAAGAGCGTTTGGCTAGTATAGCATGAACTTGCACTTTGCCTCAAACCAAGTTTTCCTTTATTTTCTCAGCGAACACAATTTCCTTTTTTTATTCAAGGGGAGGTGCTATCATTTCTAGATCAATAATTTTTAAAAGGAATATGTAAGAGAAAAGAGAATAAAGAAAGGCAGAATGAAATGGGGAAAAAAGAAGTTTAGAGATAAGGGAAGGAAAACGGAAGATGAGTTTGGATGCCAGTTGTATTATCTGATTTCACGTCAAACTTGGAATGCGAGTACCTAGCCGGCCACTTTTGGTCAGCAGAACTGGTGCTGCAGGACGAATTGGATGACCTGGATTCCAACAAGATGACACGGAATCAGATAATATAACTATCCTCTTTGAGAGCAGAGCAATAACTTTGATTAAAAGGGGATTAAGAAATCTATTTTCTCAGAAATGTTACTCATGACCCTGAATGTTAACACATTTCAAATATTTGTACGAAATCATAAACCATAGCAAATATAGGAAACAATGTTTGCTGTGTACATTGTAATTATTAATAATCACGACCTCTCAGTGAACTCTTTGTTTGCCAGCGAAGTAAAGGAAAATATTTCATTGTGAAAGCAGTGAGCTGGACGAATGGGCTGCGATAGCACAGACCGGATGGAGGCAGTCATGTTCCCTGAGTTTATGCAGGTGTACAATGGCTTATTGCAGAATATTTACTTACAACCTTGTGAGCTAAGGGCCTTGTTAGCTGATCTGTTAGGCGAAGTCAAACCTTGAATTAGGATTTGTGCAAGTCACAGATCCGCTCACTTCTTTCTGGCGTTGAATAGAAAGAAGACAAGGCCTTTCTTAAATGCCCCAAGGCATTGTTGGTGTACAGTATGCCATTACCCTTAAGAGCAAGGACTTGACCACCAGGCGACCTCAATTCAAACTCTACTTTGGTCGCTTCCTAACTGAGGCACCGTGAGCAAGTTAGTTCACCTCTCTGGGCCTCCTTTGTAAAATGGGGACAGAAACAGCGCCTCCTTCAGAATGTTGTTGTGGGGATTAAATGTGCTCATACATGTAGAGCCTAGACCGGTACCCAGAACTTAGTAAACATTCAATAAAGGTTAAATATTATTATTATTCAGAAATGATACCTGTGATTTGGAGCTTGTGTTAAATTCAAAGTCTGGGAAATACACTTTAGATAAATGCATAAAGTTATATACCATACTAAAGATAAGAAAACATGTTGGTTTATAACTTTTTCTATCTTACAAGCAAAGGAGAAGAAAAAACTGAGAGCAGGGAGATTTGCCAAATGGGAAGCAATAGAAAAACATTTAAAAATGAAATTTCTTTCTTCAGGCACATTTGCGACACTCATGTTGAAGAGAACTGTGACTGTATGTTATTGTAGCAAAGAAAGCAGTGTGACAGACTGGGGAACCTGGAGGAAAATAGTCACTAAATTTCAGTTGACTACATATGGGGAAATATTAGGTCTGAGACTGTGGTTAACATTCAGCTTTTGTTCCCTCTTTTTCCTAAGAGTTGTTAGCTTACCAAAGTCAAATGACATTTGTTTACACATGGAAAATTATGAGCTGTTTAGGGAAATAAGCACGTGTCTTAATTAGGCAACATCACCTTTTCCATGAGAAGTGTAAATGAGACTTTTAATAGTTTAGATAGAAAACAATTGATAGAAACTTTCTCTCTCTCTCTCTCTCTTACCTTTCCTCTTTTCCTCCCTCCCTCCCTTCCTCTGTTTCTCTTCCTTCTTTCTGATGGATGGTGGTCCCAATCTTCATTTTAACAAATATCAACCAGCAATAAAAGTTGTCAGCTGCATTTTGGGTGGATGTCCATTCTGTCACTATCGTTGCTGGGACACCAATTTTGTAGCAGGCTCTGACCAAGTCCTGCTATAGTGACTTTGATGGTGGGTAGGGTCCAGCAGGATTTCCCATATGACCGCTCTAGAAACAAAAGACTTAATTGGAAATAGCCAAATGGCACTATTTATAAATGCAGTCAGGTTTAGGAAAGTGTAAATAACCATACACATAATTTTAAGCAGTTTACGGTCATACTTTTCCCCTCCAGAACAAAGTTAACACTCGTTGACTCAAATAAGTTGGTGTTTCATCTCACCCGGCTCATCTGGCTGGAACAAGTTCACATGCCAGGGTGGGGATGGTCACATGATACTTCTAGGAAGAGACAGGAAGTGCATATCAGTGTGATTTTGAGTTCAAAGTGTTGAACAGAGCTGCTTCTTCACAGTGAATCTATTGATCTACCCGTGGCGCTTAATGCCAAACACAGGCAGTGTTTTAACGCCAATCTCTCCTCCTTAGAATTTGGAAACTCCTATGGCCTTCGACTAGTTTAATGTCCTTCCCTTCTCACGTGTGCAGTGGGAGCACAGAACATTTATTAAGGATGATTGTAAAGCGACGTTCACAGAACTAGAAATAAGAGCATGCGATCGTGAGTAAGAGCAATGAGAGTGGACGGTCATTACGTGCCTGGGCCTGAGGGAGATGGGGCTGCCCCCAGGGCCCCGTTTACTGTCTTTCTCCTGGTTTTACTGATACAGTCTGTGGAACTGCTACCATATCACAGCTCCTGGAGTCCATCCTACCATGGGACTCTGTACCATTTTGCAAACACTCAGAAGGATGAAGGGCTCAGAGCAGCTCAGTTAAATGTGATTAATCACCACTTCTTTATAATCACTAGTTTATGAGCAGAGGAGAGGAAAAATGAACATAGTAGAAGCAGTGAGGTGTGACAAATGGGCAGCAACAGCACAAAGCTGATAGAGGAGAGGAAGCTGGATCTAAGTGGGATCACCATTCCCTTTTTCCTGAATGCTGACACCAGTTGCTGAGCTACTTGTGCAAGAAGGAGTGCCACCTCTTCCACTGTAACGGAAGGAAGAGCATCTCTCCTGCAAAACTTTTCCAGGTCATCCCAAAAGAAGTGCTACCTGTCTCCTCTAAATTACCATAGAACTCTAAATATGCTCCTTTTTATCGTAATTAACACCTGCTCTTCCTCTCAGTTGGATGAGATGGAGAAAAGGAAAAGATAAATACAAAAATGAGTGTAAATAAACAGATTCGATAATTACAAATAAGTTATTTTGATAGTGTGGTCAAGGAAGGCCTCTGTGGGGAGGTGATGTATAAGCTGAGACCTAAAGAATGAGCAGGAACTGGCTGTAAAAGCAGTGAAGAGAACGTTGCAGAAAGACAGAGCAGCATGTGCAAAGGCCCCAAGAAAAGAAAGGCCCTGGGGTGTGTACTGAGGAACTGAATGTACGCCTGTTTGACTGGAACTCAGCAAACATCCCATAGCAGAAGAGAGGCTTAGGGAAGGCAAATCTGCATCCAGAATAAGTGTCTATTCCAGTAAGGACAAAACATTGCCCCTTGCATGATGGAAGCATTCCAGTGTAATAAACCTGCCACCAGGTAGCCAGCCTATCACCCTGGGGAATGGTGCCCTATGGGAGCTCAGTGTTGGTCTCTGCTGCTGGCAGATCAGGCACTCAGCAGCAGCCGTAGCCAGGTCGACCTTGGTGAGTGGGGGTCCATGATGCTGAGCTTATCCATAACTTCCATCCCTGCCACTGTGATCACTTTGTTCATGAGCCCATTGGGCAATGACAGGGGTGGCTGAGGAAAGAGGCTGACTGGTATTCCACAGAACAGGTCATCCTATCCACTTGATTATTAAAATTCTCCTCTGCTGGCATCACCCTTTGGTGAGCATTCACATAGGACACAAACATCTTCAAGATATTTGGCCACTCAGAGGAGTCTATCCATGTACCTCTTCCCCAAATTTCTTTATCCCCAATTTTCTGTCATGTTCTTTCTTACTTCCTAACCATCCAGCCAAATCATTGGCCACGCCCCGCGAAAAAAGAAAAAAAAAGGAGCCTGACTATGACATTTAATTTCACTGGTTAAAATGGTTTAAAAAAAATCTTTTTTTTCTGGAATATATTGCTGGATCAGACACAGTAGATTTATCCATGTCATTTAGCATAATAGAATGAACAAAACCAATGAATGCATTTCCATTTAAAAACATACTTAAAATTCAACGTAAGATAATCAGTTATTTTTGAAAAATACACCCTTATGTTATCATCACCTTGAGGGAAACATGATCTTACCAATATCTTTATTTTTGTACCTTCTACTTTTTGCCTTTGTATCTGAAAATCATGGAAAACCACAACTAAGGAGAAAAGCAATAAGTAAGTAATATACTATGCAAAGTAGTCACAACATAGTTTTTTATTTAATTCTGTTAAAATTTACAATTATGAAGGGCATAAATATTTTATATTTGTATCTTAATACTATGGTGCAATTAGTTTAATCATTTTCTAGAACAAAAGAAATATGATACATGAGCATGTCCTGGTAACTATGAGGAAGCCATCTGTTCGGTTAACAAAACTGCAGGGACCCAAACAAAGCCCCACCTTCAAGGAGTTTGAATTCTAATGGCAAGACCAAGTATCAGAAAGTTAACAAATAAATATATCATGTAACATCATGTAATGATAAATATATTAAAATAGTGAATTGTGCTCACAATGCTAATCATCAAAATATTTACATTCATATTTGACTGTTAGGAAAACTTTTATTTTTGCCTCTTTAGAAAATCTTGGAAAGCATGCTCCTTTGTAACAGACAATCAACATAGTTTGTGTCCTGTTATAAGGTTTAATTTGAAAAGTAACTTGGAGCTAAAGAGAAGGTATCAAGCAGTTATTTTTGGTTCCAGTTTATGCAATTTTTTTTCCAAATATGTGAAGTTAGGTTTGTGAGGAAAGCTCTTGTCTCTGTGACTTCCTGTTTGAGTAGTAAAACAGAAGTGTAGGAAGGGCCAGTATGACCAAACGATAATGACAGTTTATTCCTTAGAGAGCCTTGTTTTTCCGCAGCCCGTAAGCACAGGCTTGGGAGGACGAAAGCCTCACCACAGCACATGTGGACATCGCGCTGAATTGACAGAAACGGCGTAATCCAAGTTCCAGTCTTCGAAGTTGGGAATTACACTGGAAAACCTAACTGAAACTGACACAGACCACAATTATAAAAAGATCAGGGTTTGAGCCCCCCTGCTAGAGGCAAAATTCAATAACGTTTCAAAAATTTGTTCTTCAAAAACTGGTCACTAGATGGAAAGTTCTATTCCTGTTATGTAGAAATTCTTCTTTAGCTGGCTGGAAAAATAAAACGTTAAAATGAGTAGCTTGTTCCATAGTAATTTGTTTTGCGTATTAGATAAGACAGTTATCTAAAGAGATACTGAAATATCTAGAATGAAAGAATCTTTTCGGTCCCTTTTCAGTCTTTCCATTGTCTTTCATATTAATGTATCAGGTATTTATTCTTGATTATGTATCAGGATATTTATTATTGATTATATGGCAATCTGTGAAGACAAAGATGAGTACTGACACAGTAGTCTAATCAGGGTTACTTGCTTTTAAATTTGGGAGCACAGATGCAACACATATCACCTAAGCTCCTGTTTTCTGGTAACGTTACATGGGCACAATATTGACTATTTACTTCATTGGCCCTTTTCAGAAGGAATCTGAGCTCAGTCTCAGTGGGTCTATGGAATTGTCTTGCATTAATGTGAGATTCAGTGTAAAATAGTACACTAAGTGATTATCTATTGGACATAGTCCTTTCTTCATATCAACTTAAGATTCACTTTCCAGATGCTCCAAAATCCCTCTGAGCCCTGAGGGGCAGAAACCAACCTTCGCACAGGGCATTCGTTCAGAACTGTCTGCTTACACCAGGGACCTAGGAGCAGCTGTTTCGATATCTTCGTCTCCGTAGTCTCCTCTTGCTCTGTTTCTGTTGAAGTTTTAGTTTTTGCCTCCCTTTTGATTCTTGCAACTGCAATCCTTTTTCTAAATCACTTTGCTCCACTCTGATCACTACCCTGATTCCTTCATTGACCAAAGTATCATTAACACGAGATGTTTGTGTTTAGCAGACTATACTGAAATTTCAGAGTCGTGCAGTGGAGTTACAATATTACTGACTACAAGCCAAAAGTTAAAATTTAACAATAGTCATCATGGTCGTACCATGGCCTCCATTGAGCACCCATCCGCCATTTCTCACTGGCTGTCTCTCCTCAGACTTGCTGCCTTCACTTCTGGTCACTGCCTCCCCCTCCCTCTCCTGCCCTTCCCTTGTAATCTGTTGTATTAATTTGCTTGGGCTGCCATAACAAAATGCCAGACTGAGGGGCTTAAACAGCAGAAGTCTGTCTTCCCGTTCTGGAGGCTGGAAGTCCAAGATCAAGGTGCTGGTAGGTTTGAGTTCTCCTGAGGCCTCTCTCCCTGGCTTGTGAGATGGCTGTCTTCACCTTGTGTCCAAACATGGCCTTCTCTCCATGCGTGCATCGCATTCCTGGTGTCCATCCTGTATCTTAATCTCCTCGTTTTTATGGATACTAGTCAGAGTAGATTAGGGCCCATCTTAACAGCTTCATTTTAGTTTAATTACCTCTTCAAAGGCTGTCTTGAAATGCAGTCACATTCTGAGGTACCAGGGTTTAAATCTTCAACTTATGAATTTAGGGGGGGTCACAGTCAGTCCATAACATCTCCCAAGTCTTTTCTCTTCTTCTGTCTCATTGCCAACCTCCAGCCTCCAAATTTAAGTTCCATTTTTCAAGCAGAGCAACTTTGTTTTCTGTTAAATACCTCTCTGTATGTTCAAAACAAAATGACAGCTACTTTCAGATTTTGCTTTTTAACAATACATAGCTCAGGTGAAAATTTTAAAATTATAGTTTCTCCTATAATATAAATAATTTCCGTGGTAGAATTACATAGTCTTTGTGCATAAGAGGGACAAATACCATGATTTATTCTCCTTGTTCTGAAGTTCCCTCAGGGCCACTTGATGCATGGGACTTGGCTGTGAACATTGGATTTTTCTTGTTCAAATTCATGTATTTTCTCTTGAGTTTACTTACTTAAGTTACGATAAGAACTTGTAGAGATATTAATTCAGAAAGAAAGAAATATCTTGTCAGCTGGACTGGTCCTAGGACTTTTTTTTAAACAGAATGTATCAGTGCATAACGGTTGCCCTACATTAATAAGCCAAAGGAATATACCTGATTTTCCATACCTCTCCTTCCCCGATCTCTCCCGTCCTGACAGCCCTCCTTCAATTCCAGCTTTTGGAGACTTTCAGTTCAAGGGCACTCTCAACACACATCACTCCGGAAATCTTTATTGTCTATCTATACTGTCTACTGTCTTCAATCTTTTATTTTTTATTGAAGTAACATTAGTTTATAACATTATATAAATTTCAGGTGTACATCATTATATTCTGATTTCTTTGTAGACTAAATCATGTTTGCCATCCAAAGACTAATTACCATTATATTGCCTTTAATCTTTACAACATTCCTGCAAGGTAGGCATTATTAAACCTACAGATGAGAGGTTATAGGTCAAGGTACCAGTCTAGGTCTTACGCTATTTAGCTACAGAATCTGAATTTGACCTACATCTGCCAAGTCCTAATCTCTCTGCTCTTTTCACTGCACAGGAACAGCAGATATGAGGGACTCTCACTTTTCAAACTCTCCCAAGAGTTTGGAATTCTCAAAAGTCTTAGTCTTGTCTTCAAATATCTGGATACTGTAAGGTCTATCCGTATTTATGCTCTTTTCCCTCCCTTTTTTAAAATTAAAGAACTGTTGAGGGGAAAATTATCCCTAACCTCACAATCTCCTAAGATTACCCCTGTTAATTTTGCATTTTTCTTTCCCATCCTGGTTGAAGTCGGTTTACATATTGGCATCTCCTTGGCCTCTCCCTCCCGGTTTAGGCAGGGAGAGAAGTGAGTCACGCCAGTCAGTATCATCCGAGGCTGGAGGAGACGCTCAGCAGTTGGTGGGAGGCACTGAAGGGAGGGAGTCCTGGGTCAATGCCAAGGGAGAGTAAATTATTGAGACACTGTTCCAGGAAGCAGCAAGCTAGTGAAAGTCTCAGAAACATGCAACACTCATGAATGAAGAATTAGTTCAAAAGGTGAATCAAGATGAAAAGCCCAGCAGGAGAGGCAAGGGAACAAAACAAGTTGGCCAGGGGCCAAAGGAAATAAACATAGACAGGTTGAAGGATGGCTCGAGAACAAAACCTTTGATTGATGATATTGTCCTTTATGCATTTCTTAGCACACATGATTAAGGCCCAGTTAAAATATCACTGGGACTGGAAGTTTTGGATCTATTTCTGTATAATAAGAAATGATTGTGCTGTAGGTATCTAAGCGCTTGGTGAGTATTATTTGTTCTTCTGAATTCCTTTTTTTCTGAGTCATCATGGTGGAGAAGAGAGACACAAACATAATCAGTAGGAAATTTTTATTGAATGCTAAATCTTCCTAACAACTCAGGAGAGAATTATATTATTATTCCCATTGTACAGATGAGAAAATGGAGGCACAAAAATGCTAGGTAACTTTTCCATGGTTGCACAACAGGTAAGTGGCATAGCAAAGATTTGAACTGATTACTATGCAATGTGTTAAGAGATAAAATAATGATACAGTATAAACAAATGAGGATTGAATGAATTCTGCTTGGATGAGGATCAAGGAGAGCTCTGCTAATGAGGTGACATACCTCCTTTGGTCAACCCACAACTTGGTGCCCATGTAAATGTTGCCTCGATTGTGCTCTCACATAAATAATACCCTTGACACTGCTCTCATTACCCAGACAGACACTGAAAGTAATTCATGGGTAAGGATTCGTCCTGATTTTTCTTAAATAACCCTGAGTCTTACAGACATTCACACTCCATAGGGCTGGGTTGTCCCACTCAAGCCAATGTCTGTTTCAGAAATTCCAGATATTCATTGCTTGCACTGAAATTTTGATAAGAACTAGTCGAGTCAGATAGCATCTTAAGATCCACATGACGATTTTAATACCTCAGGCAGTTTGGATAAGAGAAGAGAATACTTTCTGAACAAAATGTTTTCCTGTGACTAGTTCTTCCTGTACATATTATCCTAAGGATAAGAGTAGACCGGGTTAGAAATACTAGTTAAATTCCCTTTTTGTTGGCCGTGGTTCTTTAACAGAACTTTACATCAGAAAAGTTCAACAGAACAAGGAAATGTGATTCTCTTCCCAAAACATTTATCAGTGTGTGTGAAAGATCTAATTTCTTTCTATTTTCCAGTTATATTTATGTTTTATAGTCTTGGAGTAAAAATGTTTACAAGAGTGTCTACCACCAATGCAGGTTAGGGAAAACCATGGCTGACTCCAGTGCTCGGGACGTTGGGGGTTCTGGCTAATGCAGGCTTTTGAAAAGCAGTTTTGTCATTCTGAATACTAATAATCACTACGCCTACCTGTAGATGTAGAAAGTGAAGACATTGGAGGGATTAATTATGAGTACATTAGCTCATTTCTGGACAGAATTTTACTGAAAGGAAACAGTAAAAATATTAAAAATATAGTTATTTTTCTTATTATTTATATTTTTCTGATTATATAAAAGGAAATCTTCCTTTTTTACCAATTGGATATTTTTCACTGTGTTTTAGTTTTTTGAAGTTTTATTATATTTCAATGATATTACTATTAGAGTCGGCAAAGGCTTTCCACTACAAGTTGCGTTCATTTCTCTGAAACTTGGTTTCCTCCTTTGGAAATTGTAGCCTCTATCTCAAAGAAGTGTTGTGAAGATTAAATCAGATAAGACACATAAAACACTTAACAAGTGCTGGAAACGTGGTAAAGGCTCAATGGATGTGGTCATTTCTCAGACAGGACAGAAATGGCCTTGATATCTTGTCTCCCTGTAGCACACCCATACTGTCCTTGTGTGTTGCAGATTGAATTTTCCAGAGAAAATTCCTGAATTCCTGACGCAGAGATTGCAGGAATGTAAATAAGTATTTTGATAGTAGTTGTTTGTTTTGCATTAATAGTAATGAAAGATTTTGCTTTTACCATTGGAGCTTTCCTAATGACAAAAAGAGATTCTCTGTGAAGTATGAAATCATAGAGTAGATAACTTCATGCTGAACAAAACTTAGTTTTCCTTGCAGAAAAACACTAAAATGAGAAATGTCCTTAGTTTTGGAAGGGGTTAGGGATCTCAAAAGCATGGGCCTTCCACTGAACCCCCGTATCACCCATCACAGTGTAATTGGTCATGTTTTAATACTGTTCTTCAGCTAAATTTTCTCCTCAAAAGGGGATGATTATTTATTATATTTCTATTATATTGGAGAAGTTTGAAACCTATGTGCTAATTACTAACTGAATAGGTAAAAAGTTTTCAAAAATTAATAACCGTTACACCAAAAGAGAATTTAAAATACATGTCACCACTCTGCTCAACATCCTTTTAAGGCTTTCCACACAAGTTACCACTTACATGTAGAGGTGGATGAGTGTTCTCTGCTTTTCCCCGCAGCTCTGTTGCCTAGAGGTATGCTGGGAATGTTCAGGAGAATTCTGCCACACGTATAAGCAATTATTAACAAACCAAGTGTAAAAACAGTTATTCAATCTCTTTCGATTCTTTGTCCTTTTGTCACTCCACAAGATTCACTCCAATGCAGCCATGTCAATATTTCCATGTACAATGAGCCAACCTTCTTAGGATCAGGTGACAGAGTCTTTTATTAGGTGTAAGTGTGTGGATGTCTGTGTGCACCCATGACAGTGAGGGGTGGCATGGGGCAGGGAGACACAGGGTCTAATGGAACTCTTTCCGGGTCAAGACGCCCGCCCTGGAGATGCTGGACTGTTGGGCTTGCCAGATTTTTACACTGTTTCCATGCAAGGACAGTCATGCTTATACAGACCTTCTAGCTAATCATATTTATTAAATATTACTAGCTATACCAATGAATGACTATTTTTAATATCTTTAATGCTATTTTCTAAACCTTTCGATGGAGATTTCCACAGTGATATTGGAAGTGCTTGGTGAAAGCAACTCAGGAATGTGGTCTCCTGATTATGGTCTTCCAAACACTTAAAACCCCTCAGTGTGAAGTACTGCTCAGAGTATTACAAATATGGACTAATTGCTCCGAGGGTGTTGATTAACGTTCACACACATACTCTGCTCAGGTGAAGTATTCTAAACTGTATTCCTGAAAATTTAATAGCATTGCATGCACAATATAATACCACATCCTTTCCTCGACCTTTAAATTACATTATCTGCCCCATTTTACTCTTATCTCACTTATTCTTTCCCCGATTCATATTGGGGCATACTTACTTCTTGCCGTTTCTCCAGCATTCTCTACATAATCTTGCACACACAGCACCTTTGCACTGTAGTTTGTTCTGCCTGGAATTTTCCCTCAGATATTCATACGGCAAGCTCCTTCGCTAATATTCCCTCAGACATTCACATGGCCAGCTCCTTCGCTAATATTCCCTCAGATAGTCAAATGGCTACCTCCTTCACTTCACTCAAGTATCTCGAACAGATGTTACTTCCTCAAGAGGGCTTTCCTGATCACCCTAGCACTTCTCACTCTTTATCCTCTTCCCCCTTTTTCCCTCTCATAGAACTTACCCCTACCTGACATTTCATTATACATTAATTAAGTAGTTTGTTGTCTGTCTCCCCCACTAGAACGTAAGGTCACGAGAGTAGGATATTTTCTCTTTGGTTCACTACTTTATGACTAGTGCTGCCTGGAAGACGGTAGATGCTCAAAAACTTTTTGCTGAATGAATGGATGAACCTGTATTCATTCAAACTGTAATATCTTTACTTATATTCTGTTATGATATAGCTTTCTTAATTCATTGAAACTCTGTTAGGTGATGCTTAAGTGATTTTTTCCCATTTTTGTTGAGATATAATTGACCTACATCACTGTATAATTTTAAGGCATACAGCATGATGGTTTGATTTACATATATTGTGAAATGATTACCACAATAGGTTCAGCTAACATCCATCTTCTTTTTTTTTTTGAGGAAGATTAGCCCTGAGCTAACATCTTCCGCCAATCCTCCTCTTTTTGCTGAGGAAGACTGGCCCTGAGCTAACATCCGTTCTCATCTTCCTCTACTTTATATGTGGGACGCCTACCACAGCATGGCTTGACAAGTGGTGCGTAGGTCTGCACCCAGGATCCGAACTGGTGAACCCTGGGCCACCAAAGCAGTGCGTACAAACTTAACTGCTGCGCCACCAGGCTGGTCCCCATCTTCTTATATACATGCAATAAATAGGAAAGAATAAAAGAAAAACATTTTCTCCTTGTGATGAGAACACTTAGGATTTGCTCTCTTAATGACTTTCCTGTATATGATACAGCAGTGTTGGCTGTAGTCATTATGTTGTTCGTTACATCCCTAGTACAGTTATTTATCTGATAACCGGAAGTTTGTTCCTTTTGACCACCTTCCTCCAATTCCTCCTCCCTTACCACCCCCCGCCCCCAACTCTGGTAACCACAAAGCTGATCTCTTTTTCTGTGTCATTTTTTTTCTTTAGAGTCCACATGCAGGTGAGATCATACAGAGTATTTTCCTTCTCTGTCTGACTTATTTCACTTAGCATAATGCCTTCAGGCTTCATCCATGTTGTTGCAAATGGCAGGATTTCATTTTTTTTTTTTATGGCTGAATAATATTTCATTGTTATCTCTCTCTCTTTCTCTCTCTCTCTATACATACCACAAATTTTAAGTGATTCTTTGAAATGGCATTCATATCACAAAGTAGGCTGGTGGCAGCTGGTGCTATAAGTGACTCAGGCTGATACCTACGACATTCGTTTCTCCATTTTGTTTTTCTATACAACACATTTTTCTGGGGCACTATGGTTCCGGCACTGTGGTAGCTCACTAGCAAGACAGAAGGAGTCTCTGTCTTCATCAGGTATAAAGTCGATAAGGAAAGACAGATTAGTTAAACAATTAAAATCGATCATGGTGAGTGCTATCATAAGATCAATTCAGGATGCTATGGACTGTGGTGTGCTGGAGCTGGCTCCTACTGGTTCAGGAAAGATGACTGTTAAATTTCTAGGAATTTTGCAAGCTGGTTATTAAACACAGCCATTATGAAAAATTAAACTGTGTAAACCTACAATTAAATGAATTGTATTAAAAACAAAGGTAATAAATCCTCAAAATTTGTCATTTTCTAATCATCAGGCTCTTGAATTGTTATATGACAGTGTGTTACTGTGTCTTTCCCCAACTCTGCATTGAGTGACATCACATTGGTAGTTTGAGATCAACTATGGTGTGAGTATTAAACCATGGAAATTGCTACAAGTCACATTTTTCCCCTCAGAGACCCTATTGTAAACATTTACCGGCACACCATTGCTATGACAGTGCATAGCAGGGGCACCTAACCTCACCTGGGGACCACAGGCAAGAAACCTGGAAGGGGCAGCAGGAGTTAACCAGGTGAAAGTCGCATGGATGGTGGAGAGTATTCCTGTTAACAGCAAGGCCAAACGGGTGAGACAGCTCTTGTCTTTCACGTACACCGTGATTCTGCCTATGTGTCACTGCTGTACTGTAGGTTACTCTCTCTAGAATCTTAACCTTGTTCTGATTCAAAAACAGGTACACGGTGGTGGTCATGGCACACTGCGGTTAGGGAAGAGGAGTGTGTCTTGCACTCTTGCTCCCTTTCTCTCTCCCTAGACTCTCTACACTTGTGTCCGTCTTTGTTATTGGATGTCTTCTGAAATGGTTGCTTCCTTCAATGGGATCGTAATCTGCCCCTGATTAATATTGGCTGGAATTTAATAAGAGCTAGTCTACAGAGAGACCAAATGTAGATCAGCTAGGGCGTTCTTGGGACAGTTAAGTGGGGGTGGAGGTGGACAGCTTAGGCCGTGGAAATCCTTGGAAAGCATTAACACCATGGGTTGGTAATGCCTGGGTTATTTTGTCTCTGAAGGAAGTCTTTTCTCAGAAAGTTGATGCTGGGATGAGGGAGGTTAGAGGTGGGAGTAAAACATACTTTAGTTAAGGCATGTGCTGTGAGAGAGGAGGAAAACAAGGGAAGCTGGGAGAGAACTGGATAAAGGCAGAGGGCTCCAGGCTAATCACGTGCTGGGTTAGGCCCGGAGAGGTGACCAGGAGTCTGGGCGTTATGACCTGTGCAGTCAATCAGGGCCCGGTGCTCAGAAGGCACCGCCACGTTTGGTTCAATGCTCTGCTGTCTCTACCTTGGAATCCTTAATACTCTGAACAGGGGCCTCTGCATTTTCATTCTGTACTGGACCCTGCGAATTATGCAGCCAGTCCTGCCTGGAGTTACATTTCGAAGAGGGATGGCACTCAGATGTAATCCTCACGAACAACTTGATATGTCATGCGTGGGTGAATTGACAAAATGTAATTTCTTTAAAATCTTTAATGAGTCTACAATTAAGTCATGGATAAAAGAACACTTGAAATAAACAAGCTTTGAAAAGTTTTTAACTGAAAATTTTATTTCGTGAGATTAACAAGACTGTGCCTACTTCGACATGCTTCGTGAATTGCTACCATGAGAAATACAAACTTTTCTTCTGACAAGAAACATTTTGGTAATATTCATTTGGTCAAAAAAATCGTCAAAAGAGAAATTACAAAGTTTTTTTCAACCACAAAAATGCCCCAGGCTACAATTGCTAAATGTGGAGATGACACATTGTTAGTATGTATTGTCAAGGTACATGTCAAAGGAATCACGTGCAATGGTACCATAAGTGATCAGTAACATCTCAGTTTATTCTCAAAATTTTGTTAAATTCTTATTCTTTTAGAATAGTATTATATATTTTTCTTTGACTTCATATTCTTGAAATAAATCCAGAGCAACTTCTAACATGACTGAAAAATTTTTAACAACCTGAAAATTATTTCAATTGTGTTGGTATTAAGCACTTGTCTGGGAGAACTTCTGTTAGCGTAGTGGACTGAGCAAAAGAGGACACTTCTCTCTGGAGAAATCAATGATCTACAAAGGGAAGAGCTGGAGACACAGACGCTAAGGAGTATCCTAATGAAAAAAAGGCAGTTCAACCCTCAGCCAAGCTCCAGTAATAACATCCATCAGAAGACAAGCCTCACCCAAAGATGGAGAATGTCCAATCAGAGAGGCAGGAGAGGTACCAATTAAATGCTCAGACTCTGGAGACAACCATCTGGATTCAAATCCAGCTTCACTCACCCCCTATTTGGCCTTGGGCTAATGCTTAACGTCCCTGTGCTTCTGTTTCTTCATGTGTAAGATGGGATAATAATGGTTTCTTCCTCATGATTATTATTGTTGAGATCTGTATTTGCTAGGGCTGCCCTAACAGCGTGCCATACACTGGATGGCTTAAACCACAGGAATCTATGGTCTCATGGTTCTGGAGGCTAGAAGTCCCAGATCAAGGTGTCGGTAGGCAGGACTGATTCCCTCTGAGGCCTCCCTCCTTGGCTTGTAGATGGCCACCTTCTCTCTGTGGCCTCACACGGTCTTCCCTGGTGTATGTGTGTCTGTGTCCTAATCCCCTTTTCTTATAAGGACACCAATCATATTGGATTAGGGCCCCTCCATATACCCTCCTTTTAATTTAATTACCTTTTAAAAAACTCTATCTCCAAATATAGTCACCTTCTGAGGTACTGGGAGTTAGAATTTCAACACAAAATTTTGAGGGGATACAATTCATCCCATAATAAGATTAAATGTGTTAATTATGCGAAGGGTTTAGGACAGTGTCTGATATATATTAAGCGCTCTGTGTAATATCCTTTTGGTGCTTCACTCTTAACGGGAACTGGTGGCCAAAAATCACCTGACAGTCTGAGGGAGGTCTCCAACGTGATGAAGTCCCACAGCTCTCTGTGCAGACTTCGCTTAGTCTCATTTTCAGTCCCGAGTGTCTCCATACTCATTCGACCTAGTGTTTCCAAATCTGGAGCCTTTCTGATTGAACGTTTCCAGGGAATATACCTTTAGTCTACACAGTTGGAGGTGTAGGTGGTGAGGAGAATGAAGCATAGTTGCCCTGATCAGCAAAGTAGAGGAAATTATCTGGTCTTTTCAATGGCTTTCTTGGTATCAGCCTCACACCTCAATCCTGCCATCAGAAACACTTAAGCCTTCACCTCCTGGGCCCTTCTAAGCTTCTGCAGGCATCTCACACCTTCTCCTCGGTGCCCTGGGGTTGCGGCTTGCTATATCAGCCATCTTGGTTACTACCACCTTCCACTTCTTATCCTCCACTGTGTTGCCATCTTTGGTCCACTGTTGTTTCCTTTTCTACTTTCTCTCTTTGAATTTACGAGCTTTCGTGTTCTTCTGTGGCCATGTTGGTGAGTTTGGGAAGAGAAAGCATAAGCCTTTACTTTGACATGTTTGCCTAGATCTTCTCACACCACCTGTTCCATGATGTTGCTCAAGTAGTGGTTTTTGGCTTCACTTGTACTTCCTTCTGCTATTGGCTTGATTAAGTTGGTTATGTTAGATGGGAAGCACGTAGCAAGGGGACGTCTTTTCGATTTAATTCAGACTTGCTTGGCCACTATTGAACTAGGATGATCATACGCATCTGTTCTTGGAACCGCACAGACATGATTCTGAGAAAGGAGCGCAGAGCTCTTTCTCAAAGAAACGCTGTTCTGGTTCAAGTGGATTGCCTATACAGACCAGGCTTCCCCAACCCATAACGTTATTTGACGTTGGAAAAATATTTTATTGTCCTTTTACTAAGTCTTTTCTAGTAAAACAAACAATTCAACCAATCAGCCAACAAACACAACTTTCCAGGTCAGCTACAGAGCAGCAGGAAGAAGCACCTCTCCATCTTCCCTTCCTTCCCCCACCAGACAGACACACTGCCGAGTTTAGTTACATTTCTTCTTTATTTAACAACAGGAATCAGAAACTCAACAAGAGTGATGTGGTCAAAAATGGAAGACAAGAGCTAGCAAATCAGCATTTCTCAGTGTAGTTACCGCAGGCCAGTACGATTCCTTTGTGGGGACGAGGGGTTGCAGGCAGTTGTCAGTGATACCACGAGCCGGGTATGGTTGTGCTGAAACTGAGAAATGAAATTTTGCAGTCTGCCTTTTTTTTAAATCTCAGAGAAAAAATAAAGCCTATATGCTTTCATTTAAATCGTAAAATACTTACTAACATGGGGTTATTGTGGGTCTTACATCAAACTTGAATAGACAGTGTTATTCATGAGGAGAAAACAGAACACTCCCCCCCCAAAACTAATCATCTACTACTATCACCACTGAAGTCCTGTCCTTTGCAAAGGAGCTGTCCCCAAGCCTGCAACATCCTGCGCTTGCTAACAATAGTACAACAGAGAAGATAAACACTGAAAAGGAGGAAGGATCCTGTATCCATCTACTGATGGTACATTTGTGTTGTTAGCAACAAAGTAAACTGAGAATCTCATTTCAAGGTTAACAAGCCAGGGGCAGTGCATCCGTTGCTGATTCTGATATGTTTCACCAATTTAAGGTTCACTTAGGATAATATTTAACTAAAGCAATCATAGAAGAGCCCTCATAGGTCATATTTTACCTCGGTTCACTCAGTTCCCTTATTGCTAATAGATCCAAAAGCTCCTCTGCCAATGCTTTCCGTTGTGCCATTTTTAGTGGTACTTTTTCATTTGCAACATTAAGTGCATACAAGGTCCTTCGAATTTTGGCTGAAGGAAAGAAGAAAACTTTTAAGCATTGCCTATGGACCCTGGGAGAAATAACCTTCTGTAGCCCTGCTTATGTGCAGCTCTGATGCTTGGCGTCCCAGAGGACAAGCCCGGGTCATGGACTCCTTGCGAAAGCTATAGCAGTATTAAGAAACAAACTCTTCTTAGAGGTTCAGGACTGGACCCCTAGCTTTTCTGGAAAACACCCTAGAGAAGGCTGTTTCCAGGCATATTGAACATTTATGTTCTGCAGAAGTCACCAGAGTATAACAGTCTAAGAGTTTACATTTTTGAAAATTGTAGACCTAGAAAGTGATGAGCTCCTGCTGTATGAGACATGAGCTCATGTTGACGGAAAAACCTTCGCCTGATTTTGGTGATCATCCGGATGTATCCGGATCTTGTTACATCATAATTAGGCCACAAGTGGAAAAGTGAAAACAAATGAGAGTGTATTATAGAAAGTATGTTTTCTTTTTTGGCCTTTCCAGCCTCCTCTTTTTTCCTTTAAACCCTATCTGAACATCCCAGCAAAGTACCATGTAATGACATTAATGCCAGGTCTTTATTTTTTTGTGGAAGGCCATGGCTTTTAAATGATTTGTGGCCATGACTGAAATGTTCCTAGATTCCCATGAGTATCTTGCAGTACAATTTTTAAAAAGTACTCTTTATACAATTATTTTTCAGACAATTCTCTCTCTCTGTTTTTTTTTTCTGAGGTAGATTCACCCTGAGCTAACATCCATTGCCAATCCTCCTCTTTTTGCTTGAGGAAGATTCGCCCTGAGCTAACATCTGTTGTAAATCTTCCTCTATTTTACACATGGGCTGCTGCCACAATTGGCCACCAACTAGCAGTGAACATCCGTGCCCAGGAACCGAACCTGGGCCGCTGAAGTAGAGTGTGCCAAACTCAACCACTAGGTCACCAGGACTGGCTCTGCATTTTTTTAATATGCTCGTGCTAAGTGTTCGTTGGTCTGAAACAAGAAAAATTCTCTAGGGATTTGTATCATTTCAACTCCTAAGAGGAGAGTGTGGGCAGGCAAATTGATTTCAAGTATAGCATCTATTGAGTTACATAAGATGCCATTTGTTTCGCCAACTAGGGAAGAATCATTGACTTGGTCAAAAAGATGTAATGTTTGAGTGTTTTTAAAATCCAGTAAAACATAGCTTTCAACTTCAGGCTGAAGAAAATTCTCTTGATAGTTTTTTTAGCGATTATGCAACTGGGAAGAGGCAAGCAGAGAATGCTTTCTTTGTGCTGGACTAGAATAATGCAGAAAGCCGCAGACCTTGGGCAAATTACTCTGCTTCTCTAAGTGAGTTGAGAAGTCTGCATTTAATTAAGAGTTGATGGGGTGAGCAGCACTATTTTTATAGCAAGGATGATTTAAAAGATGTTCCTTGTGAAAACATTACACAAAAAATTTTAGTTTTAGTTCTTGTTAAAATGAGATTGTATTGACTTTCTATCAGAAAGATACAAGGAGCAGGGCAGTAACTTCTCCTTTGAATACAGTCTCCCAACAACAGTACCTTTTAAACATTGTTTAGAAGGTGATATGTTGACATGACTGTTAAGACTGTCATGAAAAGACTTGAGAGGAAGCAGCGTGAAAGCAAGAATGACCGCCTTTCAGAGAGGGGAGTGAGGGGTATCGCCTTTGCTGTAAGCTCGCTTCTGCATTGCCCTCCACAGCTTTGCACTTATTGTTTGAATATGGTTAGGCTTCTGCCTTCTGTGTACTTTTATATCAAGGCTTCAATGTGCTTTATAAATATACACACCAGAACAAAAGTACCTTTAAGAATTTTACAGGATAAATGTAATTTGTTTCAGCTACAGGCTGCCTGAATATGGGACGTCCAAATTCAATAATTTTTCAGGGACTTTTCTTTCTTCTCTCCTGGCATGGCACAAGAACTAGCCTCTGGTTTGGGTCCATCTTAGTCTTCACTGAAATGCTGATTGTGCAAGTTCTTACGAACATTCTCAGATGGGGAACTCCACTGGTCATCAGCACCAAGTTTGGCCGTCAGCACCTTCACTGCTTGAGGTGAGGGTACTGGAGGCTTTAGTCCAGATCCAGGCTGCCACTCCATTCAGAGGTCTGGCAGTTTCCAAGGGTACTGTATAGGACACAGAACTCTGCTTCTTATGGAGACTGCCACCTATTCACCCTTTTCAACTCTGGGAATTCAACTCTCTCCTGGAGTGAGACCAGACCTCCCTTTGACCTCAAAGCCCAACATCCCCACCAAGCGATAATAGGACAATTGACTTTATTCCTACGCTAGCCCTGACTCCACAAGCTGTTAATATCTCCCTAGACAAGAGAACCCAGCGTTCGGAAAAGAGACGCCATGGATTGTTTCTATTTGAGGAAGTGACTGTTTCATTCTTTTGCTGATGAGTCCGTTTAGCAGTGGGAGGAATTCATTAAGATTTTATTTTATTTACTATTTATTAATGGCTGTAGATTATCACAGACATAACAAGAGGTAGTTGTAGTTCCAGATGTGGTATTCACTGAAGCAGCAAATAAACATAGCCCCTGGCCCGGTATGCAGTTATTCGTCTAGTAAATGCTCTTTGACGTCTCTATCAGCTAAATTAATAAGATGCAGTTTGCTTTCAGGTAGCCAGGATGGCAGGATCCTGACTTGCGGGAGGGCTGTCTATGCCAACTCACTTCATCTCTGTTAGAATGTGGTTTGGAGGGAACTTGATCGTCTTGATACTCCACAGCATATTTTGCTAGTGTATTACTTTAACGAAACTATGCTAATTGGACCTAGTGAGCAGAAACTATCAAGCACCTACAGGCCTTTATAAGACACACATGTGCCAGAGAGTGAGCAAAAAACCCTGCCGATTTCAAGGATCTGTCACATAGGTGAAGTTTCTAGCTATCCACTCATCTAGGATATGTAGGGAATATCCTTCTAAATTGGGATATAAGCTTCTGCATCTTGCATGGCCCACTACAAAGGAGGAGGCACCACACTTTGTAAGCCTCTTTGCATCTGAGAGGCTGCACATACCACATATACGGATGCTGGTGCTATCATTTGTTGGAAACCCTGTAAGGCTGCCAAGTTTGAGTGGATCTTGGAGCAAGAAAAGCAACAAAAGCTCTTCAGCAAGTCTATGCTGCTCATGCTTATGACCTGTTAGACTCAATAGTGTTAAGCATTTGTTTCAGACGGGGACGTTGTGCAGAGCTTTCTGGCAAGCTCACAGTGCAGGTCTTTAGGTGTTTGGAAAACTTGTCCTCTTCTGGAAGCTATTCCCCATTTGAAAAATATATTTTAGCTTGCTACTGGGCCTGGCAAAGATTGAAAACCTTACCTTTGAGTATAAATGAATATGTGACCTGAACTACTCGCTATGAACTGAGTGCTATGTAATCCCTTGCACCATAAATTTAGACATGTGCATACCATCCCAGTCTAAAATGAAAATGATATCCATGCGATAAGGCCAAGAAAAGTCAAAAGGCACAAATAAATGGTGTGAATGTGTGGCTTAGACTTCCATGGTGGCTGCTCTTACTGCTTTCTGACTTTCCTCAGACTACACTACAGTCTCGTGGGGAAGTTCTCTATGACCAGCTGAAGGAGGAAGAGAAAGAACAGACCTGGTTTGTGAATGGACAGCATGTGGGCATCATGGAAACGGATGGCCGCTGCATGACAGTTTCACCTAGGATCACACTGAAAGATGGTGACAAAAGAAAATTTTCTAGTGGGCAGAACTTTGGGCAGTCACCTGGTTGTCCACTTAGTGTGGAGGAGAGAGTGCCTGAAGTGTGGATTTACATAACTGGATAGCCCAGCAGACAGGGCTTTGAAAAGTAAAAAATAGGAGGATTGGTGATGAGGTCTGAGGGAGAAGTATGTGGACGCGCCTCTCAGCATGGGCACAGGGTGGGGAGATATGAATGTTCCATGTAAATGCCCATTAGAGGGTATCTCAGTAGTGAATGAATGCTTTCAATGATTAAATGGATAAGGTTATTCCTCCTAGGGAGGTCAGTCAGCCTCTTCCCTAGCCATTTGTATGATGGATCAATGGAAGCATATACAGTGGGCATCGCGGCAGGAATAGAGGCTATGTGTGGGCTCACCAGCACGGGCACACTCTCATCAAGGCTGATTTGCCTACAGCATCATTATGTGTCCAATCTGCCTATAGCAGAGGCCATTGCTGAACTTTCAACATGACACCATTCATGATATTCAAGTCAATCTCCTGGAACTGTGGAATGGCATCTGAAGGCTCACTTTTGGTACCAACAGGAGGCAAATCCTTTGAGCCCAGGGTGCTCTCTAAAGGGTGCAGCATACACCTCAAACCAGTGGCCAATATAAGGTACCATCTTCCCTAGCTCTGGAAACCATGCAGGCAGAAGCCAAGGGCTGGCAGTGAGAATGGACTTTCCAACTATTATACCAAATACACATTTTGGGGAATTTTTTCTTTCCATTCATGCAACCTTGGTCTCAGTGGGTTTATAGTATTGGATGGAGGAACACATCCCTGAGGGAATTCAATAATAATTCCACTGAATGAGAAACAGGGACAGGCCACTGGCCATTTTAGGCTAATGAAGCAATAGACAGAGAAGAGGTTATTGTACTGGTTTGGTGATGATCCTGATTACTAAGGGGAAATTGAGTTACTGCTATATAGTAGGGGTGAGGAGGACTATTTCTGGAAACCAGGTGAGGCTCTTAGCTACTTAGAACTCTATTACCCCATGGCCCTTGGCAATAGGAAACTGTGGCAACACAATAAACATAAGACCCTCAAAGGACTCAGCTCCTATAGTACTAAAGGTTTGACTCAGGCAACCAAGTTAAGAACCCATCCAACCCATGTGCTTTAAGAGAATAAGGAAAACACGGAATGAGGATTAGAACTACCGCTAGTCGACAACACAGGTCTGTGACCAGTTACAGAAGCAGAGACTGTAACAGCTTTGTCTTTTGAAAATTGCTTCTTTTCCCCATGTTTCCTCCCATTCCTTTTATGAAGAATGCTAGTGGTGGTGAACATTTTAGGTTGCAAGTGGTGACTTGACCTAATTGACCTTGATGATATGGTAGCTGATTGGGGAGCCAAATATTTCATGTAGGCAAAGGAAGGGAGTGGATGCTGAGAGGCAAAAGGAGTGGAGTGTGTTAGACACTTTCTGCTGCTCCTCCAGCTCCATCCTCCACCCTTGCCTGTGATTCTCTGTGTGGGTCTTCATCAATGGATATCTTGGCCTCTGGCTTCTGGTTGGGTTTGGCCAGTGGAGGCAGAGGAGAGTGAAGTTGTGGCTCCGTCTTTCTGTAAGGCTGCTGGTTGGCCACCTCCATTTCCCCAAGGCTACAGCTCCTTTCAGCTGGCACTCTCCACATAACTACTTTCTCTAGGTTTGGACAACCACTCACTTAAGGCTTAGAGGGTCATGGATTCCCTCTATTAACAGCCCACGGGTACTGAACTATTTCTGGTTTGTGCCCTAAAACCTACTCACAGCAAATAGTCTCTTAAAAATTCTCCTCAGATTACCTGGTCTGACTATGTCCTGCTAGCACTCTGACTGATTCATATACAGTACTTTATTTGATTTTCACAACTGCTCTTTGACATAGATTGGGTAGATCCTGTCACTTCCATGCTTGGAATTTTCCAGTGGCTTTTCATTGTACTTGAAATAAAACCCAAATAGCACGATTTGCAGATCCCTTACTTGATCTGGTTTTTGCCTCCTTTTCCAAGCTGATCTCTTCGCTCTCCTTCCCCCTTCACTGCGCTCAGCTACTTTAAGACCCCTCGCTGCTCTTTCTCCTGAGATTCTCGTTCCAAAGACCTTGCTGACTGTAATTCAAATTTCAGTTTAAACGCCACCTCCTCAGAGAGTCTTTCCCTAGCCATTCAATCAGAAGTAGTCATCCAAATGCTATCACATTATCCTCTTAACTCTTCTCATAGAACTTACCTCTTGCTGGTATTTTCTAGTCAACTTTTATATCTATAAACTCATGCTTTCTCTTTCTCCTTCCTAGAATGTAAATTTCCTGAGAACTGGCCTTTAATATTTGTTGATATGTAATGAAAAAGCAGGGATTAACTTCATCATATAAATGAAGTAACAGAAGCTCAGAGCTTTTAAATTCTTCAACGTTTCACAATTCTTAGGGGCAGAATCAACACCTGTGCCTTATGATGTTCATATACCAGATTCCATTCTCTATCTGATTTCTTGAGCATAAAAATGCCATGGGACATAGAATCCCATGAGAGAGGGAGTAGTGAGCACACCCTCAACCTGTGTCAGCCCCAAAACTCCTGGAAAAGTAATGATGGCTCTCCTATTTTCTTAGTTCATTTTGGGTTTGGAAATGAATTGTTTCTGATATTAAATTGCCATTCCCCCCCCCCCCCCCCAAAATTCTGCAGAACAATTTAATAAGATGTTAGAAGTGTTCCATGATTTAGTGGCCAAAATAGCTTTGTTAAATGCTGAGTTAAGCATGTCTCTTTACTGTAGGAATTCCCAGACCTTTTATTACGTACATTGTGAATTTCCAGGAGGCAGTTGTATTATGCACCGTTACCCAAACTGGTGAGGATAGAAAATATTTTTGTGAGAATCCTATTAACATCTCATAGAATGTGCATTTCTTGGAACAGAATGGGTAAACATTGAATTAAACCTTTAGCGATAAACATCATGTTGGCAGAACAATTTTATTACAAAGATAAATTTCTTAACGAATTCTTTTGTGTGTAGAAAAGGAAGAATGAGTATATTTGTATTGGCATCTTCTGAATTTTGTTCTTATGTGTGGCTTATTCAGTTTTGTGAAAATCTTATTCTTTTTTTCAGGGACATGTCTGCCAATTTTTTATTTCTCTGGTCAAACCGCATATCATTTCTGACAGTCTGACTAACCTGGTAGAAGTGTTGAAACATTTTTAAGCCTATTACAGATGTCTTCTGTTCAGGTCCAGACAATTGCTAAAGAAATCCCATAGTCAGTTGTCTCGTGACTTCCGATGCAGTCTGCACTGCTGTGGGGTGTAGTCTGTTCTGCTGGGACATGAGTTATGATCCTAAGAAGCCTCAAGGTATAAAAACTTGAGTAATACACATGTTCCAATGAGAAAAGGAAACTTAGGACTGGAATGTATAAGAGTATCAGGAATAAAGCTATTTTTCCCACAGGAATTTTATCATAAAGTGTTTCCAAGCCATAAGAAGACTTTATTATTACATGCTAAAGTCAATTGACGTATCAAAACAGACAGAAACCGACTTGGAAACATCTCCCTTACCTTTTCGTTGATACCATTAGCAGCTTCTCCACTTCCTCCAGCTTTGCCTTGCTCTTATGATTGTGCTTGCAGCATGGTTTAAAATTACTAGGAAATTTACGCAAAGGAATTTAAAAAATGCACATATAAAGAACAGGCGAGGAGCTAAATAGCGTGACTCTTGCATAGTTTTTGTATTTGAACCCCATTGCCATCCCTGTAGCCCTCAGTGTTTAAGAAAGACTCCAAAGCTCTCCTCAAGATTTCTGGGAATTCTCAGGGCCTCTTCCATTTCCTGGGCTCCCATTTTCTCACTCTCTGCCCCATGACAACCTAGATGTGAAATTTAATCCCTTTGCCAACTTACACCACCGTCCTCCATACACATCTACACCATTCATGAGTATAGTGGAATCTACTAGCACAATGAAAAAGAGGGGAATCACATAATTTTCCAAAGAACAAACAACTTTAGCTTGTATATTAAGTATTCCCCCCCTCTCTTTCTCTCTGTTTCTCTCTCTCTCTGAGGGACTTATATATTTTTTTAACCCGAGGGACTTCTATTTCTGGAAATGGCAGAATAATTAGTTTCAATCAATCTTCCCACTGAGAACAACCAGAATATCTGGACAAAGTATTAAAAAAATAAACTGAGCAGCTTGTAGGCATTCAAGAGCTAAAAAGCAGTGCGGAGCTAAAATACCATTTAGGAATTCTTCTTCTACGGAGATCTGCTGATTCCTGGAGAGCCATTGAGGAGCAAAGATTCTGAGCAGCACCTTTGGCGGTATTCCGAAGCTAAGAGGACTGAAATTACATCTAGGTCCAGCTAAATGGGAGAAGAAGATGTTGCTAAAACTTACATTTTTATAAGACTCAATTAGAATATCCCCAGCTGTTTTATAATTAAGAAATTCACTTTGAAATTATTTATGGGTCAGAGAGGAATCACAATTGGAATTAAAAACTATTTTGACTGAATGACAATGAAAATATTACATATCAAAACTTGTGTGATGCCTTAATGTAAGATCTAAAACTGTAAAACTCCTAGAAGAAAACATAGGAGAAAACCTTCATGACACTGTTCTTGGCAGTGATTTCTTGGCTGTGACACCAAAGGCACAGGCAATAAAAACAAAACCAGACAAATGAGACTACATCAAACTTAAAAGCTTCTGCACAGCAAAGGAAATAATTGGCAGAGTGAAAGGTAACCTGTGGAACAGGAAAAAATATTTGCAAACCACATATCCGATAAGGTTTTATCCAGAATATATAAAAAACTCCTACAGCTCAACAACAAAAAACCAAATAACCCTATTTTAAAAAGTGTGAAGGACTTGAATAGACATTTCTCCAAAGAAGATACACAAATGGCCAACAAGCATATGAAAAGATGCTCAACATCACTAATCATCAGGGAAATGCAAGTCAAAACCACAAGGAGACATCATCTCACACCTGTTAAGATGGTCACTGTAAAAAAACCCCAGAAAATAAAAAGTGCTAGCGAGGTTGAGAAGAAATTAGAACCCTTATGCACTAATGGTGGGAATGTAAAATGGCACAGCCACTAGTGGAAACAGTCTGAAGGTTCCCCCAAAATTAAAAATAGAATTACCAAATGGTTCAGCAATCCTACTTCCAGGTGTACATCCAAAAGAATTGAAAACCAGGATCACAAAGAGACATTTGCACACCAATGTTCAGTGCAGCATTATTCACAGTAGCTGTGAGATAGAAGTGACTTAAATGTCCATCAATAATGGATATATAAAATGTGGTCTATACATATATTGGAATATTATGCAGCCTTAAAAAATAAGGAAATCCTGTCATACGCTACAACCTGGATGGATCACGAGGACATTATGCTACGTGAAATAAGCCAGTCACAGAAAGACAATGCACAATTCCACACATATGAGATACCTAAAGTAGTCAAACTCACAGAAACAGAAAGTAGAATGTGGTTGCCATATGGTAATCATTCTGTAATATATACATATATCAAATTATTATGTTGCGCTCCTTAAACTTATACAATATTATGTGTCAATTACATCTTAATAAAACCAGGAAAAAACAAAATAAAATTTACTCTTAAAAAAAAGAATGTAGCTACCAGAGGCAAGAGAGGGGAAAGGGAATTTGTTGTTCAATGAGTATAGAGTTTCGGTTTTGCAAGATGAAAAAGTTCTAGAGATCCATTGAACAACAATGTGCCTATGGTTAACACTACTGTACCACCCACTTAAAAATGGTTAAGACGGGGGGCTGGCCCAGTGGCACAGTCGTTGAGTTTGCATACTCTGCTTTGGCAGCCCAGGGTTTGCAGATTTGTATCCCGGGTATGGACCTGCACATCACTCATCAAGCCATGTTGTGGTGGCATCCCACGTAGAAGAAGTAGAATGACCTACAGCTAGGATATACAACTATGTACTGGGGTTTTAGGGAGAAAAAAACCCAGGAAAATTGGCAACATACATTAGCTCAGGGCCAATCTTCCTCACCAAAAAAAACCCAAAAGGTTAAGATGGTAAATCTTATGTTATGTTCTTTTTACCACAATTAAAAAGAAAACCCAGTGGGATGCAGCTAAATCCATGTTTAAAGAGAAATTTATAGCATTAAATGCATATATTTAAAAAGAAGAACGACAAATTTAATAACCTATGCATCCATCTCAAGAAATTAGAAAAAGGACAGTGAAAATAAAACAAAAACAAGAACAAAAATAAAACTCCAAATAAAATAAAAGAAAGAAAATAATGATAAAAGCAGAAATTAATGAAATTGTGACAAAATAAAGAGGAGTCACAAAGGCAAACATTTTGGAAGACTAATAAAATTGATAAACTCTTAGACTGGAGACTGGTTAAGAAAAAAGAGAGAGAATATAAATAAACAATATCAGGAAGAAAAATGAGGACAATACTATAATCCTGCAGACATTGATAAGGGGGGTTATGGACAATTTTATGCAAATGGATTGGAAAATGTGGATAAACTAGACAGACGCTTTCAAAAACACACATATAAAAACAAACCCAACAAGAGATAGAAAATCTGAATAGTTACGTAACTATTCAAGTACGGAACCTATAAATAGAAAGTGTTGGGAGGCGACTCTCCATGGCGTTTCTACAGCAAGGTTATCTTTTCCGGGATGTTCGCTCAGCAAACAGCGTTGGAAGCTAGGAATAATGTCCCTTGCTTGGGTAGAGGGCAGATTTATTTCCTGATCAGGAAAATAAAGATAAGGTGTCAGGTTTGCTAACAGCGCCTTTAAAAGATTGTTTCCTCAGCTCCGTATTCCTCAACAGCTGTGACACACATCAGTGTTTGCACAGTGGCCGCTTGGACTGGCCTCTGAATCACCCTCCTGGGCCTTGGGGCAAAGGGCATGCTGCCTGCTGTGCTGTGATAATAAACTGTCTAAATGCATTAGGGCTTGTTTGCTTACCAAACAATGATTTACTTACCAAACAACAATGGCTCTGTAGAAGTGTGGCCAACAGTCACTGTTGCTTAGGGACTGCTTGACTTGGCAGAAACTTTCCCACAAAGCACATGCAGGTCCAGTTGCTTTCATAGGGTGAATTCTTCCAAACATTGAAGAAAAAATTAATGCCAGGATTAACCAAAATCTTCCAAGGAATACACAGAGGGAACATTCCCTATCTTGTTTAATGAGGATGTCATAAACTTGATATCAAAGCCTGAAAGGACTTACAGAAAAGGAAAATTATAGGCCAATCACACTCTTGACCATTGATGCAAAAAAATCAAATGTTATAAACTAAATCTGGTAATATACACTAATGACAATATACCACAACCAATTTGAGTTTAATTCAGAAATGCAATTTTTTTAATATTTGAAGATCAATTAATATAACTCTCCAAAAGAAGATTGAAAAGAAAAGCGATATGATCATTTCACCAGATGTAGAAAAGCCATCTGATTAAATTCAAAATCCATTTAAAATAAAAATACTTAGCCTACTAAGGAATGAAGGTCATTTCCTTAATCTGATAAAAGTTGTTTTCAAAGAGCCTATAATAAACATCAAACTATCTTTAAATGACATACTCTTTTAAACATAATCACGATAGCATCTTCTCACCTAGAAAATGAACAGTTTTCCTTATATCATCAAATCTATCAGTATTCAAATTTGTCAAATATTTCATCAATTATTTTCCATACACAGTCTGAATTAGGTCTGCGCGTTTCAACGGATCAATATTGCCAAAAAACTGTGAAGGGTCTGAGATGTTACCCTGCTTGTAAACTAACAAGGTAGCTGGCCACAGTTTCATGGATTCTGGCAGAAGATGCAAGACAAGAGTGAGCGAGAAAGAACTTTATCACTCACGGCAGAGTAAGCAGTATATACTTCCACTGACTGTTAGTTTGTTTGCTCCCCACTCCTACAAGGGTGGAGGGCAGTGGCCAGGTGGAAGCTGCACATAGCGGGTTTGTGTCACAGATGAAGAACCCCAAGCTTGGGAAACACCCGTCTTTCATAATGGACAAGCAAACCTGCCGGCCTTTGCCCTGGAGGGAGGGAGACATCTTTATTCTAGTGGACAGAAAGCAAACCTGTGATCTGCTCCGGTGCGACGCATGATCTCTAGCTTCCAAATCTGTTCACTATAAAAACATTCTTGAAAAATAGTCTGGAACCAAAAGACAGTTAATGCCTCTGCTCACAAAACGTGCAGAAACACAAGAGACCCATGGAGAATTGTCTCTCAACAGATATGTCTCGTGTCTTTTGATATATAGGTTCTCTTTATATCTCTTTTACACCCACCCATCCCAACTTATTTGTTGAAGAAATTGGTCCAGTAGAAGTTTAACAACCTGGAATTTGCTAGTTGAATCCCTGTGGTATCTTTTAACAGTCTTCTGTCTCCTGTATTTCCTGTAAATTGATAAAGTATTGAGCAAATTCAGGTTTGACCTTTCACAAGAACACTTCATGGGTGGTGACGTGTTACTGTATCAGGAGACACCCCATGCCTGGATGGGTCCTTTCTGTGATGTTAGAAGCCACTGAAGATCATTACTTCTTTAGGAGACTACAAAATGGTGATATTCTAATTCTTTAAGACTTCCTTCATTTACTAGCTGCAACACTTCTATAAAAAATTTTCATCGACTCTTTGATTACTTTGAGATACAGTTCACATAGGAAAGGTTAAATGCTTGATTCTTTCCTTTTATTTAACAGCTTTCAAAATATTGGATTGGTGTCCTAATGCCCTTTGATGATTACCAATGAATATGATTGTAAACTCATGGAATCAAACATTGCTGTTATTAGCCACATTGCTATTGTTTCCAAGAGGGTTTTTGGTAAAATTGAAAAGACGATTCTAAGATGCATATGGGAATGTTACGTGCACAGAATACACACATATGAGCAAAAATAAGGAGGAAGGATTTGCTTTACTAGATGGGAACCCCTGGCCACTGAAGTGGAGCATATGATCTTAACCACTTGGCCATGGGGCTGGACCCTAATAATAATTCTTTATGGTAGAATGAAAGAGAGAGAGAGAGAGGAAAAGGAAGAAAAGAGAGAAAGAAAGAAAGAAAGAATGAAGAAAGAAGGAAGGAAAGAAGGGAAAGAAAGAAGGAAAAAAGATGGATCTAGGACAAATGCTCAAGCAGCTAGGATGCTGGGATAACAGACATGGAGAGGGACCATTCCTGGGGAAACCAGGATAGATGGTCACCCTACTTAGCTATTCTGCTCATTGGTATGTACCCAATGGAAATGTGTGCACATGTGAAACAAGAGAATTGTACAAGAACGTCTATAGCAGTATTATTTGTAACAGCCTAGAGTGGAAATACCCAAATATGCATTAACAATAGAATAAATATATAAATCATCATATTCAGATAATGGAGTACTACACAGCAATGAGAATGAATAAACTACAGCTACATGTGACAACATGGATAAATCTCAAAGTACAATATTAATCAAAAGAGGTATACACAGAAGAACACAATCTGTTTCCTTTAACATAAATTTCAAGAATGGGCAAAATTAAATTATAGCGTTAGATATAAAAGTCATCCTTGAGGAGGAGGGTGGAAGTACTGATTAAGATGGTTTCAAGGTGGCTTCTGTGGTGCTGTCATTATTTTATTTCTTTTCTTTAATGTGGTAAAAAACACAACAAAATGTACCAGCTTAACCATTTCTAAGTGTACAGTACTCTAATGTTAACTATATGCATATTGTTAGGCAACAGATCTCTAGAACTTTTTCATCTTACAAAACTGAAACTCTATACCCATTGAACAACAACTCCCTTTCCTCTCCTGGGAAACCACCATTCTACATTCTGTTTCTGTGAGTTTGACTGCTTTAGATATCTCATGTAAGTGGAATTGTGCATTATTTGTCTTTTTGTGATTGGCTTATTTCACTTAGTATAATGTCCTAAAGTTCATCCATGCTGTAGTGTATGACAGGATTTCCTTCTTTTTTCAGGCTGTGTAATATTCTATGGTATACCACATTTTCTTTATCCATTCATCCATTGGTAGACATTCAGGTTGCTTCTTCCTCTTAGCTGTTGTAAATAGTGCCGCAAAAATATGAGTGTGAAAATACTTCTTTGAGATCCTGCTTTTTATTCTTTGGGATATATACATAAAGTAGGATTGCTGGATCATATGGTAATTCTTTTAATTTTTTGAAGAACCTCTATATGGTTTTCCATAGCAGCTGCACCATTTTACATTCCTATCAACAGTGCACAAGGGTTTTAATTTCTCCTCAACTTCAACAGCACTTGTTCTTTTCTGGGCTTTTTGGGTAGTGGCCATCTTAATTGGTGTGAGGTGATAGCTCCTTCTTTTGGTTTTGATTTGCACTTCCCTGATGATTAGTGATGTTGAGCACCTTTTCATAT
The DNA here is from genome assembly GCF_021613505.1 of Equus quagga. NCBI lineage: Eukaryota > Metazoa > Chordata > Mammalia > Perissodactyla > Equidae > Equus > Equus quagga. Next base: position 85,997,819 of record NC_060269.1, read on the forward strand.
GCTCATTGACCATTAGTATATTTCCTTTGGAGAAGTGTCTATTCAAGTCCTTTGCATATTTTTTTTTGAGTTTTTTTTAAATTTTTTTATTATTATTTTTTATTTTATTTTTTTTAATTGAGTTATTGATAGGTTACAATCTTGTGAAATTTCAATTGTACATTAATGTTTGTCAGTCATGTTGTAGGTGCACCACTTCACCCTTTGTGCCCACCCCCCACCCCACCTTTCCCCTGGTATCCACTAAACTGTCCTTGGTCCATAGTTTTAAATTCCTCATATGAGTAGAGTCATACACAGATTATCTTTCTCTCGCTGGCTTATTTCACTTAACATAATTCTCTCAAGGTCCATCCATATTATTGCAAATGGAATGATTTTGTTCTGTTTTGCAGCTGAGTAGTATTCCATTGTAGACATGTACCACATCTTCTTTATCCATTCGTCTGTTGATGGGCACTTAGGTTGCTTCCACGTCTTGGCTATTGTAAACAGTGCTGCAATAAACATTGGGGTGCACAGGACTTTTGGGAGTGCTGACTTCAGGCTCTTTGGATAAATACCCAGTAGTGGGATGGCTGGATCGTATGGTAGTTCTATTTTTAGTTTTTTGAGGAATCTCTATACTGTTTTCCATAGTGGCTGCACCAGTTTGCATTCCCACCAGCAGTGTATGAGGGTTCCTTTTTCTCCGCAACCTCTCCAACATTTGTTGCTATTAGTTTTAGATATTTTTGTCATTCTAACAGGTGTAAGGTGATATCTTAGTGTAGTTTTGATTTGCATTTCCGGGATGATCAGCAATGATGAGCATCTTTTCATGTGCCTATTGGCCATCCGTATATCTTCTTTGGAGAAATGTCTGTTCATGTCTCCAGCCCATTTTTTGATTGGGTTGTTTGATGTTTTGTGGTTGAGTTTCCTTTGCATAGTTTTTAATGCAAGTATTTGCTTTGTTGTTGTTGTTGAACTGTCCCTTATCAGATATTGGTTTGCAAACATTTTCTCCCATTCTGTTGGTTGCCTTGTCACTCTATTGATTGTTTGCTTTGCTGTGCCAAAGCTTTTTAGTTTGACATAGTGCCATTTGTCTGTTTTCGCTTTTGTTGCCTGTGCTTTTGGTGTCAGCCAAGACCACTGTCATGTAGGTTTTCTCCTATATTTTCTTCTAGGGGTTTTATAGTTTCATGTCTTTAATCCATTTTGAATTGAGTTTTGTATATGGTATGATGTGAGGTTCCGACTTTGTTCTTTTGCATGAGGATATCCAGTTTTCATGGTACCATTTGTTGAAGAGATTATTCTTTTCTCATTTTGTAGTCCTGGCACTCTTTTCGAATGCCATTTGAGCATATATCTGAGGCTTATTTCTGGGCTCTCTATTCTTTTTTCCCCCCAGTTTTACTGAAATATAATTGACATCAGGCACTATATAAATTTAAGGTGTACAGCATAAAGACTTGACTTACATATACTGTGAAATGCTTGCCACGATAAGTTTAGATAACATCTATCATTTCATGTACATATTAAAAAAAGGCTTTTTTCCCTTGTGCTGAGAACTCTTAGGTTCTACTCTCTTAACAACTTTCAAATATGCCATCCAAGGGCTCTCTATTCTGTTGCATTGGTCTATGTGTCTGTCTTTATGCCAGTACCAGATCAGTAACAGATCATACTGTTTTGATCACTGAAAATTTTGTAAAATGATTTGAAATCATGAAATGTAAGGCCTCCAGCTTTGTTCTTCTTTATCAGGATTATTGTGGCTATTTGGGGTCCTTTGAAATTGTGTATGAATTTTAGGATTTTTTTCTATTTCTGCAAAAAGTGCCATTGGCATTCTGATAGGGATCACATTAAATTTGTAAATTGTTTAGGTAGTATGGACATTTTCACAATATTAAGACTTCCAGTCCATGAACATGGAATGTCTTCCCATCTACTTGTTTCTTCTTTAATTTCTTTCCGTAATATTTCATAGTTATTAGTGTAAATGTCTTTCACTTCCTTGGTTAAGCTTATTCCCAGGTAATCAATTTTTTGATATTATTATAAATGGGGTTGCTTTATTAATTTCCTTTTTAGATTTTTATTGTTAATGTATAGAAACACAATCGATTTTTGTGTGTTGATTTTGTATCCTACAACTTTGCTGAATTCTTTTACTAGTTCTACCAACTTTTTTGTGGAATCTGTAGGCTTTTGTACAAAGAAGATCATGTCATCTGTGAACAGAGATATTTTACTTTTTCCTTTCCAATTTGTATGCCTTCTTTCTGTTTTTCTTGCCTATTCACTTTAGCTAGGACTTTTAATACTATTTTGAATAGAAGTGGTGAGGGTGGGCATCCTTGCCTTGTTCCTGATCTTAGAGGAAAAGCTTTCAGTTTTTCACCATTGAGTACGATGTTAGTTGTGGGCTTTTCACATATGGCTATTATTATATTGAGGTAATTTCCTTCTATTCCTAATTTGTTGAGTATTTTTATCATGAAAGGATTTTGAATTTTGTCAAGTACTTTTTCTGCATCAATTGATCGTGTGTTTTTTATCCTTCTTTCTGTCAATGTAGTATATTACATTGATTAATTTTTGTTTGTTGAACCATCCTTGCATCCTAGGAACAATCCCCACTTAGTCATGGTATATAATCTTTTTAATGTGCATTTGAATTAGGTTTGCTAGTATTTTGTTGAGAATTTTTACATCTATGTTCATCAGAGATATTGGTCTGCAGTTGTCTTTTTCTGTGATATCTTTGTCTGGCTTTCGAACCATGGTAATGCTGGATTCGTAGAATGAGTTTGGAAATGGTCCCTCCTCTTCAACTTTTTGGAAGAGTTTGAGAAGGATTGGTCTTAATTCTTTTTAGATGTTTGGTAGAATTCTCCAGTGAAGTCATCTGCTTCTGGGCTTTTCTTTTCTGGTAGTTTTCACTTACAGATTCAATCCCCTTACTGGTTTAGGTCTGTTTAGATTTTTCGTATCCTCACGATTCTAGTAATTTATCCATTTCTTCTAGGTTATCCAATTTGTTCATAGTAGACACTTATGATCTTTTTATTTCTGTAATGTCTCCTCTTTTTTTCTGTCTGATTTTTGTTGTTTGAGTCTTCTCTTTTCTTCTTAGTCTGGTTAAGGGTTTGTCAATTTTGTTGATCTTTTCAAAAAACCAACTCTTAGTTTCATAATATTTTCGTAATATTTTATTTCTTGACTCAGGTGGTGGTTATATGGGAATTTATTTTGTGACAATTCATTGAGTTGTACATCTGTATTTCACATATGCTGTGTGTGTTGCAGACACAATAAAAAATGAAAGTTTAAAAAACAAGTTTCCTCTGGCTATGCTATTACCAGAGATTTTCTTCTTTTCCCCTTTCCATGCAGTATTTATTTCTTGCATTACCCCAGATAAAAATCCCAATCCCTCTTTATTATACGAGCAATTCATCTCTCCCCAGCCCCTGCTCCCAAGCTTGAATAGCCAAACCTATCAGAACAAGGTATTCAGGAATTGAGAGTCCTCCACTTAACTGGCTCCACCTTTAGAGAAGACTGTTTTAACCCTATAAGTATAAAATAAAGTCTTTCCTGTCATATGAAAAGCAACTTCCTTTTTTTGAGTGACACTTCTGCCAATTGTCTATAACAAAACGCACTTCTAAAAAACATGGACATATTGTAACAGTTTGTCTAATGAAAATTCCTGTCGTTCGAGAAATGTTTATACTTTATTTTTCTAGTTTAGCATAGACCATCGATCAAAATCAAGAAGAGAAACACAAGAACTGTCAAAGACACCCATGAAAAAAACTCAGAGCGCTAGACTGATTTTTGTTTGGCTAGTTATTTTGTTTGTTTGCAAAGCAGTGTGATGGCTTTGCAGTAATTTGTTGAGCCTCTTTCTTAGTCATTGAGATGTTATTGCATTTATCAGACTAAGAATTCACCTCTGAAAAGGAGTTGTAATAAAATTACAAGTGCAAAATAAAATAGAGAACAACTTTATCAGTCAACCTGATATTCTGTCCCTTTCAAGTGGCTCCATTTCCAAAGCTGATTGAATGGAATCCATCTCCCTTTTATTAGCATCAGGGGTTGAGAACAGATGCCACAGATAGCTGAAAAAATGCAATAAAGTGTTTGCATTTCATGGCAACAAACTGATCACTGGCTTTAATGCTGTAGTGTAGGAGTAAAAAGGCAACTCTGGCCTCCCTCCAGTAAATACAGCCTAATATGTGTTATTAGTTATCTTAGAGGAGAATGACAATTGGAAGAATATTCAAATTTGATTCTCAAGATCATCTATGTAATAAGAATCACTTGGGCAGCACATTAATAAGAATGTTTGAGGGAGGGTCCAAGGAATTTGCGTTTCAACAGGCATTCAGAGTAATTGTTTCCTTTGCAGAATTTCAATGAGCTCTGGAAAAATAGATGGATTGGAAAGATTGATTCTTTTGGTTATTTGCCAGCAATTTCAGCACCTCCTTAAGTGGCGGTAACCCAGAATAAATTTCTACCACAAGAATGTCTTAATAGATTTTAAGAATCAGACATAAATTATTGGGCATATTCACTTTTGGATTCCATGTCCTAGCTATGTTGGATTCTGCTACCTCAATTTATAGCATTAATTGGTGGTATTTTGAAGAGTTTTCTGAAGGTTTTTCATATCGTGCTTACTTCCGTGCTGGAATACATGCCCCAGGAGTGCAGGAATCTTTTTCTGTTTTGTTCATTAATGCATACCAACTGCCTACAACAGTTCCCCACTCAAGGTAGGTGCTTGATAGATATTTGCTGAATGAATGAATAAATGGGGAATATCTACAGATTGAAAGGCAGTTTCTCATTTTGTTGAAGTTCTAGCTGTGTAAACAAAATTCAGAAGTGATTCCTAGGGTTTGTGCAAGGGCAATAGCTTTTCGATTCAAGATGCTAAGAGATGTACAGATGTTTCCACTTAAATTCTCTTGCATGGATTGGTTATGGCATTGAAAGGAAAAGTGAACTATTCCTGCAAAACTAATCCAGGGGAAGGGAAAACAAAAAAAGAGGTAGGCAATGTGATGATCTGCAAGAAGAAAGGAGAGAAGGAAAAAAAGGCTCAGAGAAGCAAAGATGCGCAAACTTAAGAACTTGGCTAGGGATGTTTCCATGTGACAAATGGTGGGCAGCTCAGGTCCCAAATCTCTTATCTGCCTTCTGAAACTCACTAAGAATGAAGACAAACATCTTTTCTTAACACATTTGGTGGCAAATTCTGACCTAAATTACTGTGAAATTCGTAGTCTTTCATGTGGTCAGAATATTTATTTGTTTACTATTGTAATGTTAATATGATCAATTATGGGGTTTTTCTCCATATCCTTATAGAATGATTTGTAATATATGTGTAGAATGTTATTACCTTTATAAAACTGAGAAAATTCTGAGTTCCCAAACACCTCGATCCCCAAAGGTTTCCAGATAAGGGATTGTGGACCTGCGTAACTAACATCTCACAAAGGGATGTGAAAGGGGAATACATTTGTCCAGATTTCAAGAGTGTTATGTGGATATTATGGGTTGACTAGTGGCCCCCTCAAAATTCATACATTGACGTTCCAACCCTCAATACTTCAGAATGAAGTTATTTGGAGATTATGTCTCTGGAGGCAATCGAGTTAAAATGAGGTCATTAGAGTGGGCTCTAATCCAATGTCACTAGTGTATGTATAAGAACGGGGAAATCCAGATGCACAGGCAAGCATAGAAGGGAGACTATGTCAAGAGTCAGAGGGAGAAGATGGGCATCTACAAGCCAAGGAGAGAGGCTTCAACAGGTCTCTCCTGCAAAGATCTAGAAGGAACTCAACCCTGCCTGCACTTTAATTTTTGGACTTCTAGCTTCCAGAACTGTGAGACGATAAATTTCTGTTGTTTTGGCAGCCCTAGGACTGTGGGGATGTGACTACAGTGGGTACGTGAGTGCTTTACAGGAAATGCAAGGAGGGGACAGTGTAATTTCAGGTTTCAGAAGTGCTTAAGACCAAAAGTGCCTTAAAAACTAGAGCTGCAGAGCCAGCCCTGATGGCCTAGTGGTTAAAGTTCAGCGCTGTCACTCTTTTGGCAGCCAGAGTTTGTTTCCTGGTTGCAGAACCACACCACCCATCTGTCAGTTGCTATGCTGTGGTGGTGGCTCACGTAGAAGGACTTACAACTAGATATATACAACCATGCACTGGGACTTTGGGGAGGAAAAAAAAAAGAGAAATATTGGCAACAGATGTGAGCTGAGGGTTTATTTTTCCCTGCCAAAAAAAAAAAATTAGAGCTGGAGATAAAGAGTTCCAGGGTTGTTTCAGCATCTCGATGATGTCATCAAGGACCAGCCTCTGTTTTTCTTTTTGTTTTTTTACCATCTTCAGTGTGACAGCAATGTCTGTCTTCATGGTTATAAAATGGCAGCAATTGTTCCAAGTGTTACATCCTCAAGTGACAAAGTGCAAAAGCAGGAAAGGAAGGTCGGAGGTTCTTTTTGGGGCTATCTCAGCAGAGTGCCCCTGAGTTTCGTCAGTCTGGACCAGGTCATGTGGACATTCTCAGTTGCAAGAAAGGCTGAGAGAGCGAGTCCAGGCTGTTCTGCTACACACCCATTTCCAGAAAGCGGATTAGTGCATGCACATTGGTAAATAGGGAAATGATGTCAGTCTAGCAGTGTGGCGGTTGCATTGCTATAGCAAAAGAGCGGTATATAGCAACATAGCAGGGAAGAATTAATAACTTTCAGCAGGAAAGGCAAAAGCCATTAGCTGTATAGGAAGGAGCCCTTTAACCTTTTTAAAAGAATTTAAAAATAAATGCCTGCGCCCAGTGCTCCCTCCCCAGAGAGACATCCCCTCCCCCCAGCTCGATACAGCTCTGTGCTTGTGGCAGGTTCTCCTTCTATGCCCATTTTATTAGCAGCCTCACTGGCTCTGAACTCCACAGTGCTTTCCATATTGTTTTTTCTTTCTTTTTTAAGTAATTTTTTTTATTGTAGTATAACATATACAGAGAAAAATGCATGAACCATAAGTGAGTATTGGGGGGATCAGGAAGTTGTGAAGCGAATATTTTTTGTAACCATTCACCTTTAACTTTTGGGGAAAAGCTTTACTATATGACAAAAGTAAACTAAGATTATTACTCTCTGTCACAGATGATTTCCTGTGTTTGAGAACAAGGTCTTTAATGGATAAAGAAAGTTCCTGAAGCTTTTTACTAGTAGTATTGGTGACATCTTCTTGTTCTTTGTCTAATTCATTACTCAAGGGATCATCTTCCTGCCCAGTCTTCTTATTTTGGCTGACCAGTTGCTTTACAACCAAATCTTGATACTTTACCAAAAAAGTACGCCGATCCTCTGGAATTTTACTATTAAGAAAAGCAATGATCTGTGGGATACATCTTCCCGGTGCATGAAGCATGCTGTGGGTGGAGAACTGAAATAACAGGATCAATGTGAGGTCCATGTTGTTTATTCTTTTTTATTGAGGTCACATTGATTTATAACATTCTATAAATTTCAGGTGTACATTATTATATTTAAATTTCTGTATAGACTGCATTGTGTTCACCTCCAAAGTCTAGTTGCCATCTGTCACCATACACATGTGCCCCTTTACCTCTTTTGCTCTCCCCCTCGCCTTTTCCCTTCTGGTAACTACCAATCTGTTCCCCATACTTATGTGTCTGTTTATCTTCTGCATATGAGTGAAGTCATACGGTAGTTGTCTTTCACCATCTGACTTATTTCATTTAGCAAGGTCCATCCACGTTGTCACAAATGGCAAGATTTCATCTTTTTTATGGCTGAGTAGTGGCCCATTGTATATATATATGCATATACCACATCTTCTTTATCCATTCATCCATTGATGGGCACTTAGATTGATTCCAAGTCTTGGCTATTATGAGTAATGCTACATTGAACATATGGGTGCATATGTCTTTTTGAATTAGCGTTTACGTGTTCTTTCAATAAATACCCAGAAGCAGAATAGCTGGATCATATGGTATTTCAATTTATAATTCTTTGAGGAATCTCCATACTGTTTTCCACAGTTGCTGCACCAATTTACTTTCCCATCAGCTGTGTATGAGGGTTCTTTTTTCTCCACATCCTCTGCAACACTTGTTATGTCTTTTCTTTTTAATAATAACCATTCTGATGGGAGTAAGGTGGTATCTCATTGTAGTTTTGATTTGCATTTCCCTAATAATTAGTGATGTTGACCATCTTTTCATGTGCCTGGTGGTCATCTGTGTGTCTTCTTTGGAAAAATGTCTGTTCAGATCCTCTGCCCATTTTTTAATTGGATTGTTTGTTTTTTTGTTGTTGAGTTGTATGAGTTCTTTATATATTTTGGATATTAACCTCTATTGGATATATGATTTGCAAATATCTTCTCCCAGTTGTTAGGTTGTCTTTTCATTTTGTTGATGGTTTCCTTTGCTGTGCAGAAGTTCCTTAGTTTGATGTCGTCCCCTTTGTTTACTTTTTCTTTTGTTTCCTTTGTCTGAGGAGACGTGATATTCAAAAAGATAGTGCTATTACCAGTGTTGAAGAGCATACTGCCTATGTTTTCTTCTAGGAGTTTTACGGTTTCAGGTCTTACATTCAGGTCTTTAATCCATTTTTAGTTAGTTTTTGTGTATGGTAAGATAATGGTCTACTTTCATTCTTTTGCATGTGGCTGTCCAGTTTTCCGAAGACCATTTATTGAAGAGACTTTCCTTTCTCCATTGTATGTTCTTGGCTCCTTTGTTGAAAATTAGCTGTCCATAAATGCTTGGGTTTATTTTTGGGCTGTCAATTCTTTTCATTGCTTTGGATATCTGTTTTACTGCCAGTTCCATGCTGTTTTCATTACTATACTTTGTAGTATATTTTGAAATCAGGGAGTGTGATGCCTTCAGTTTTGTTCTTTTTTTGTCAGGATTGCTTTGGCTATCCAAGGTCTTGTATTGTTCCACGTGAATTTTAGGATTTTTTACACATTTTAGGATCTGACAGTTTTTATCTTTCAAAATTTTGAATAAGTTATTCCACTCTTTCCTGGCCTATAGAATTTCTGCTGAGAAATCTGCTGATAGCTTAATGCGGGTTCCTTTGTGAGCTATTGTTTTCTTCTCTCTGGCCACTCTTAATATTCGTTCTTTGTCATTGGCTTTTGAAAATTTTAATATAATATGCCTTAGAGAAGGTCTTTTTGAGCGAGATAACGAGGTCTTCTATTAACTTCCTGTACTCGTGTATCTAGTTCCTTCCCCAGGTTTGGGAAGTTCTCAGCTAGGTTTTCTTTAAATAAGCTCTCTATTCCCTTCTCCCTCTCTTCTCCTTCTGGGATACCCATTATACTTATGTTGCTTTTCCTAATTGAATTGGGTATTTCTTGTAGAATTTCTCCATTTTTAAAAAATCTTAGTTCTCTCTCCTCTTCCATCTGAATCATTTCTAGATATCTATCCTCGAGCTCACTAATTCTCTCTTCCATTTGGTCTGCTCTATTTCCAATGCTTTCTACTTTATACTTCATCTCATTTATTGTGTTTTCCAGCTTCACAATTTCTGTTTGGTTTTCTATTTAGAGCTTCAGTCTCTTTGGTGAAGTATTCTTTCTGTTCATTAATTTTTTCCTGAGCTCATTGAACTGTCTTTCTGAGTTTTCTTGTAGCTCATTGAATTTCTTCATGACAGATATTTTTTCTTCGCTATCAGTTAAATTGCAATCTTCTGTGACAGGTTTGGTTTATGGAGAATTGTCATTTTCTTTTTGTCATACCATGTTACAATAGTTCTTCATAGTGCTCAGGAGTTGTGTATCTGCCACTGTGTTTATGGTGGCAAACACCTTTCTTACTTGGGCAAAGCTTTGGTTACTTTGGTTCTCAGCTGCTTCTCATTGTATTTGAGAGCCTGCACTTTCCACCCTCCACTGCCTCTGCAAGAGGTGTCATCAGTGCCCTCCTTGTGCCTCCAAGGTTGCTGTTGCTTTGCTGCTTACAACGTCACTGCAGTCGTGGGTGTTGTCACCCAGGTCACTAGGCTGGTGAGCACCTCTACTGCTTCAGGGATTGCAGGGTCATGGGTTCTCCCACTGAACTGGGGAGATAGGCTGAGGGGGGCAGGATCCAGGGTCACAGGCACCTCTGCCATGTCTGGACTTCTTGGGTCTTCAGGTGCTGCTGCTGTAGATTGAGGTGCTGAAGTTGCAGGCACCCTTGCAGCTGGGGGGTGGGCCAAGGTCGTGGGTTCTGCTGTCACTGTTACCTGGCCCTCCATGTGCTCTCCGCAGGCTCAGGTGCTGCTGCTGTGTGCACTACCTGTGCTACTGCTTCTAGATTATCTGGGGGTGTTGTCAACATCACTGCCAGGTGTGCTGGGTTTGCAAATGTCACCACCACTGCTGGTTGGGCCAGGGTGATGGGTGACATTGCTGCCACCACAGGAGGAGGCGTACCTGGGTCATGAGCACTGCCAGGGTTCCTGAAGCCTCTGGTCTCCGACATCTGCACAATTCCTCAGGTCACAGGCACTGCCACCACTGCTGGGAGCCTCAAGGGTTGGATGCAGCCCCCACTGCTGGAAGGGCCAGTGCTGGAGATTCTGGTACTGCGGGAAGGGAAGGGAAGGGGGCTTGGGTCGCAGGTACCACTGCCGTTCCTAAAGCCTCACATTGAGGGAAACCACCTGCCACTGCTAGGGGTGGGGGTGGGACTGAGTCACGACTGCCACTGTGGTTCCTGCATCCTCTGGTCTCCAGTGCCAGCACAATTCCTGGAACCTCAGGTCACAGGCACTGCCACTGCCACTGCTGCTGGGTGTATTGCGCTCTTGGATGCAGCCCCTGCCGCTCAGAGAGCCAGATTCAAAGGCACTGCTGATGGGGGAGGGAGAGAGGCCTGGGTCACAGGTATTGTTGCAGTCCCCAGAGTCTCTGATCATGGGCAGTAGTGATTTCTGGAGCCTCTGGGAGCATGGGCTCTCTGCATTCCTGGGACTGCCATTTGTGGGCGTTATCTCAGTTCCTGGGGCCTCTTGTTGCAAGCGTGGCCACAGTTCCTCGAACCTCTGGTCTTGGGACCACTGCTCCCCTGGTTCCACTGCCTCCAGGAGATCAAGTCCAACGCCCTTCAGATGTACAGATGTGTGGGTCTCTCGGGCTTTCTGGTGTGCTGTGCAGAGTCCTTTGCTGGTCAATAAATATTCTACTGGTTGTACCTTAGGGGGCAGAGACAAAGGGAACAACTGGCCCCACCATGCTGATGTCACTCCTTCATGTTGTTTTAATGCATTTTTATTATATCTTGAGTAGCCCCAGCCATGCTGAGCTGTCTGTCTAGGGCTGTCCAAGTTGTATTCTGAAATATCCATTATTAGCTTTGTTACTGCTCTTGCTAAAAGTTGCACAGATTTTTAGTCATCTACCTTTAACTCTATTTTTCCTATAAACTCTGTTATTTTTAGGATCTAATCTTGCACAAAACCAGGATTTCCAGTCACGATGTTATCGCAGAAACAGCTGAATATGACATTTCCAGTCTCTGTCACAGGAGCAGGGCTCTGCCAGCTGGAAGAGGGGGAGGCAATGATTTTTGGGTAGAGAACAGCAATGTTTGTCTCATTGCACATATGAACATAATTACCTCCGCTGCCACAGTTTCAATGTTTAACATGATGACAACGGTTTAGAAAAAAGTAAAAATTGCCACAGCCAAATGTGGAGACTGACAACAAAAGTTCATTGGTGCTAGATCATCTTTCAAGTGCAATTTGTATTGTGACTAATAGATGTGTGTGAGAGGCTTTTGGAGGCTTTGTGGTTCCTGGTTGGCATCATGTGGGTGTGAGAGAGGGGAATGTGTGGCTGGTCAACCTGGTTAGCAAAGCATTTCTGTCTATAGACAGCATATCTCTGAGCAGCCCCAGACTGCAGGCTGCTTGGAAATGTGGCCGTGGGGATCCACCGGCCAATGGTTGGGCATTCCAGGGCAATTTTTGGAGTGGGGATTACTGTTAACACCCAGGCAGGCCGCAAACTTCCAGAAGTAGCTTGCCTTGCAGGAACCTAGAACATATTGACAGATTGGGCTGGCCTGGGAAACGTGATTTACACAATCCCCTCCATCTGACATGCCTCGGCACCAGAACCTGTGCTGCTGGCCACAGAGGAGTAACTGTAGGTCCTCCACGGGGCACGTCTCTGCGTGCAGCCGACTGGGAGGAGGCGAGAAAGATGATCAATCGTCTTTAAACAGCGAAATACTTTTCTCATCTCCCTCACTAGCAGTCACCTAGATTCCTCTTAAAGATCACCAGTGACAGGTAACTCACTCTGTGCAGAATCTACAATATGTAGTTAAGAGAATGGGTTCTGGAGCCAGAATGCCTGGGTTTGAATCCCAGTTATTCTAGTCAGCCAACTATCTGACGTTGACCAAATTATTTAACATCCCATACCTCAGTTTCTTTATCTGTAAAATGTAGGTAACAGCAATCTACAGCATAAAGTTGTTGAGAGGAATATATATATACACACAACATGTAATAACTTAGAGCAGCCTAGCACCATGCAAGTGCTAGGCTATTATTACTATTACTATTACTGTATTTGTTGTTATTAGAACGATCAATGATCATCCAAATCGGAATGCACAGTCTGGCCAGACAAGTTTGTTCTGTTCTTGGTGTGACTAAGAAATTAAGCTGGATATCAAAATATTTGTCAGAAGCATCTGTTGCTTTTGCGTCCCTTATCCTTTCAGCCATTTGCCCTTCTGGAAACTATCTAGCAACTTCTCTCCGGTGAACCATATCTTCTCTACTCTCAGAACAAGTACTTCCAATGCTTCAACTCCATTTGGCTTCCCCTCCAGCTCAAGGGGAGGGCATGTGGTCAGTGTGGCCAATCAGAGCAGCACATTCCCCTGACCACGTGGCTGGTTCCGAGTTGGGCATGAAACAGGATCAGGGCCAGTGGGAGACAAGCGTTTTGCCAGATCTGCTGGGAAAAGTACAGACATTTTCTTTGTAGGATACAAACCTGGGGAGATGTAATTCTGCAGCTCTGGTAGCCATTTGGCAGCACATAATGCCTATGAAAAAAAAGGTGCGGCGTACACTTATACTTTTTGGCCACTTGGCATCTTTGAACAACTTTCCTGTGTTGAGGAATTCGCCAATTTATGAGACCACCTCCCTCTTGTAAGAGCTGGATTCTTACTTCCTAGTCTTTCCTGCCCTAGTGTATGTGTGTTCCTGGCTCTGCCAGTAGGACCACTCTGGCCACACTTCTAGTCAGAAGCCAATGAGGCAAGAAGAAGGACTCCATTCTGAGAAGGCAGTAGCAGCTTCATCTCATTTCTAGAAACACCCCTAGCAATACTTTTCTAGTAGGAGCATCCAGAGCCTGGGAATAGAACTGTTGGGTCCAGTTGAACTGGCAGTGATGTCTCCAGTGGCTGGGAATGAATGTGATTTGGAGTTGTGTTTCTGGCTACAAAGTCTCCAAATCTGGTTCTCAAGTTTTTCTGAAAATACTGTGAGCTAGTGAAAAGCCTTTAATAAATTTGTGTTTCTGCTTAGCCATAGTTGGGTCCTGTTGTTTGCAACTGGGAACTTTGAGTAACAAAATTAAAAATGGAGAAGACGGATTCAGAAGATGGAGAGAGACCAGGTCTTGGTGACATCATATGAGTTCCTGGATCCAGCCACAACTGAAGCCAGCACTCCCTTGAATTTTTTAGTTACATGAACCAGTGAATCCTCCTTTTCTTTCAGCCAGTTTGGGTTGGTTTTTAAAACTTGCAGCACAAATAATCCCAACTGTTACAATATTGTATTCTTCTCTATTCTTTTTTTTATTATGTAAATTTCAGGTGTACATCATCATATTTCGATTTCTTTGTAGATTACATCATGTAATCATTCAAATACTAATTCAAAGACTAATTCAAAGACTAATTACCATCTGTCATTGTACGCATGTGCCCTGTGACCCACCTCCCCACTCCTCCCTTTTCCTCTAGAATCTATCAATCTAATCTCTATATCTATGTGTTTGTTGATGTTTTTATCTTCCACTTATGAGTGAAACTATATAGTATTTGACTTTCTCCATCTGACTTATTTCTCTTAGCTTAATACCCTCAAGGTCCATCCAATGTTGTTGCAAATAGCAAGATTTCATCTTTTTTCATGACAAAGTAGTAGTCCATTGGATATGTGTACCACATCTTCTTTATCCATTCATCCATTGATGGGCACTTAGGTTGTTTCCAAGTCTTGGCTATTGTAAATAATGCTGCAATGAACACAGGGGTGCAAATATCTTTATACATTCATGTTTTCATGTTCTTTGGATAAAAGCAAAGAAGTGGAATAGTTGGATCATATGGTAGTTCTATTTTTAATTTTAGGAACCTCCATACTGTTTTCCATAGTGCCTGCACAAATTTACATTCCCACAAGCAGTGTATAAGTGTTCCCTTTTTTCTACATCCTCTCCAACGCTTGTTATTTCTTTTCTTATTAATTATAGCCATTCTGATGGGCATGACATGATATCTCATTGTAGTTTTGATTTTCATTTCCCTCATAATTAGTGATGTTGAACATCTTTTTATGTGCCTGGTGGCCATCTGTGTATCTTCTTTGGAAAAATGTCTGTTCAGATCCTTTGCCTATTTTTCATTTGGGTTGTTTGGTTTTTTGTTGTTGGGCTGAATGAGCTCTTTATATATTTTGGATATTAATCCCTTACTGGATATATGATTTGCAAATATCTTCTCCCAATTGTTAGATTGTCTTTTCCTTTTGTTGATGGTTTTCTTTGCTGTGTAGAAGGTTTTTAGTTTGATGTAGTCCCATTTGTTTATTTTTTCTTTTGTTTCCCTTGCATGAGGAGACACGATATGCAAAAAGATACTGCTTAGGCCAATGTCAAAGAGCATACTGCCAATGTTTCCTTCTAGGGTTTTTATGATTTCAGGCCTTATAGTCAAGTCTGTAATCCACTTTGAATTATTTTTTTATATGCTGTAAGATAATGGTCTATTTCCATTCTTTTGCATGTGGCTGTCCAGTTTTCCCAATACCGTTTATTGAAGAGACTTTCTTTTCTCCATTGTATGTTCTTGGCTCCTGTGCTGAAAATTAGCTGTCCATAAATGTGTGGGTTTGTTTCTGTGCTCTCAATTCTGTTCCATGGATCAGTGTGTTTGTTTCTGTGCCAGGACAATGCTGTTTTGATTGTGATAGCTTTGAGGTATATTTTGAAAGGAGACATTGTGAAACCTCTAGCTTTGTTCTTTTTTGTAAAGATTCTTTGGCTATTGAAGATCTGTTGTTGTTCCATATAAATTTTAGGATTCTTTGTTCTATTCCCTTGAAAAATGTCATTGGGATTTTGATAGGATTGCGTTGAATCTGTAGATTGCTTTAGGAATTATGGATGTTTTAACTATGTTAATTCTTCCAATCCATTAGCATGGAATATCTTTCCATTTCTTTGTGTCTTCTTCGATTTCTTTCAACAATGTTTTATAGTTTTCAGTGTACCCATCTTTCACCTTCTTGGCTAAATTTATTCCTAGATATTTTATTCTTTTTGTTGCAATTGTAGATGGGGTTGTATTCTTAATTTTTCTTTCTGCTATTTTCTTCTTACTGTACAGAAACCCAATTGATTTTCGTACGTTACTTTTGTACCCTGCAACTTTACTGTATTCGTTTATTATTTCCAATAGTTTTTTAGTGGATACTTTAGGGTTTTCTATACATAAAATCATGTCATCTGCAAATAGTGACAGTTTTTCTTCTTCCTTTCCTATTTAGATCCCTTTTATTCCTCTTTCTTGCCTGATTGCTCTGGTTGGGACTTCCAATACTATGTTAAATAGGAGTGGTGAAAGTGGGCATCCTTGTCTTGTTCCAGTTCTTAGAGGAATAGCTTTCATTTGTTTACTATTGATCATGATGTTAGCGTTGGGTTTGTCATACATGGCCTTTATTATGTTGAGATAGTTTCCTTCTATACCCATTTTATTCAGAGTTTTTATCATAAACGGATGCTGTATCTTGTCAGATACTTTCTCTGCTGTATTGAGACGATCATCTGATTTTTATTCTTCGTTTTGTTAATGTGGTATATCATGCTGATTGATCTGTGGATGTTGAACTATCCTTGCATCCCTGGAATAAAGCCAACTTGATCATGATGTATGATTCTTTTAATGTATTTTTGTATTGGATTTACTAGTATCTTGTTGAGGATTTTTGCATCTATGTTCATCAGGGATATTAGCCTGTGATTTTATTTTTTTGTGTTGTCCTTGTCTGGTTTTGGTATCAGGGTAATGTTGGCCTTGTAGAATGAGTTAGGAAGCATACCCTCCTCAACATTTGGAGGAGTCTGAAAAGCATAGGTACTAAGTCTTTTTGACTATTTGGTAGAATTCACCAGGGAAGCCGTCTGGTCCTGGACTTTTGTTTTTTGGGAGGTTTTTGGTTACTGTTTCAATCTCTCTACTTGTGATTGATCTATTCATATTCTTTATTTCTTCTTGATTCAATTTTGGGAGGTTGTATGATTCTAAGAATTTGTTTCTTCTAGGTTATCCAATTTGTTGGCATATAGCCTTTCATAGTAATCTCTTGTAATCCTTTGTGTTTCTGTGGTATCCATTGTTATTTCTCTTGTTTTGTTTCTGATTTTATTTATTTGAACCTTCTCTTTTTTTCTTGGTGAGTCAGCTAAAGGTTTGTCAATTTCGTTTATCTTTTCAAAGAACCAGCTCATAGTTTTATTGATTTTTTCAAATTATTTTCGTCTCTGTTTTATTTATTTCCTCTCTGATTTCTATTATTTCCTTCTTTCTACTGACTTTGGGCTTCATTTGTTCTTACTTTTCTAGCTCCTTCAGGTATAATCTTAGATTTTTATTTGAGATTTTTCTTATTTCTTAAGGTAGGCCTGTATTACTATAAATTTCCCTCTTAGTACCACTTTTGCTGTATCCTATAAATTTTGGTATGTCTGATTTTCATTTTCATTTGTCTCTAGGTATGTTTTGATTTCGTCTTTGATTTTTTTGTTGACTCAATAGTTGTTTGGTAGCATTTTGTTTAATCTCCACATGTTTGTGGCTTTCTCAGTTTTCTTCTTATAGTTGATTTCCAGTTTCATACTGTTGTGGTTTTTCTTCTTTACTCTTATGTGCTTTACTCTATCTTTTTATGATTCTGTTATAAAATTTAAAATGAATAATACTTTTAAAAAAACAATCCCTATAATACTCATGCAGGTTGTTCATTACTGTGATCAAAAATTCTAACAACAGGGCCAGACATCTGTTTGCTCTTTAATATCAGATGAAGTCAGAAGAGAATTTGATGCCATTAATTCCATTTTTCTCTCCTGTAAATTCTTCAATTGTTTTAGCTTTTCATTTTGTTTTAAAACTAACTCATGGGAAATGAAATAAAATACGTGATTTTTCTATCTGAGTTCTAAGTTTTGTTAACTTAAAAACAAGCTTGCTACCTATTATTCATATTTAAACATTAAAAACTCACACACTTGCATATACTTTTTTTTTTTTTGGTGAGGAAGATTGGCCCTGAGCTAACATCTGTTGCCAATCTTCCTCTTTATTTTTTCTCCCCAAACCTCCCCAGTACATAGTTGTATCTCCTAGTTGCAGGTTCTTCTATTTCTTATATGTGGGATGACACCTCAGCGTGGCTTGATGAATGGTGCTGGGTCCGTGCCCAGGATCCAAACTGGTGAACCCCAGGCTGCTTAAGTGGAGCACGCAAACTTAACCACTCAGCCATGGAGCCAGCCCCAGCATACACTTTTACAATAATCTGCCTACATTGAATTGCAAAAGCATAAAGTATGTATCCACTTACATTGATGGTCTCCTCCCAGTGGAAGTGTTTCTGGAAAGCAGAGTGTAATTTGCTGAACTGTTTGACATCAGGTTCCTTTTTTTGTCAGAATTTCTGGCACATGCATTTTACAAAATGTTGGTCAAAGGATATTGCTCCCCACCCCCCCGCCCCGTCCCAAAGTTATTGCTTCTCAATGTTTGTGAAATATAATTATACACTTTATTTTTAATTTTTTTTTTGGAACAGAGTTATGTGGGTCAATGAGTTTACTCACTGGCATGTGATTTGGATTTCCACAAAGCAGTCAACCAAGATAAAACCAAAATGAAAATGTCAACTTATTTGAATGGATACCTCTGTGTTATTTAGAAAAAGTTTGAGAGCATGTTGACATGACATATTGACACAAACATGCTGTTGGACTTTTATTCTTTGGGTTTAAAAGTGTAGTTGAATCTTTTTTTTCTGAGGAAGATTCGCTCTGAGCTAACATCTCTGCCCATTTTCCTCTGTCTCATATGTGGGGACACCTGCCACAGCGTGGCTGCCAGTGAGTGGTGTAGGTCTGTACCTGGGAACTGAACTGGGGCTGCTAAAGTGGAGCACCCTGAACTTAACCACTAGGCCATGGGGCTGGCCCCTGTAGTTGACTCTTAAGATTACAAAAAAATAAATACATGAGCATTTTTAAAAAAGACTAAAAACTATAGAAAATTCAAAAGGAAAATGTATACATAATGTTGTTTTTGTTAGCACCATCCAGTCAATTCCAACTCCTGGGAACCCTCTGTACAGCGGAATGGAACCCTGCCTGCTCTTTTTGCACCACCCTCTCACCTTCCCGCACTGTATCAGACAATGCTCTACTACTATTCGTAGAGTTTCCATGGCCAATTTTTTCAGAAGTGGATGACCAGGTCCATCTTCCTAGTGTGTCTTGGTCTGGATGCTCTGCTGAAATCTGTCCACCATGGGTGGTACCTGCTAGTATTTGAAATACCAATGGCATAGCTTTCAGCACCACAGTTACACTCAGCTGCCACAGTGTGACAACCGAGAGACAACAGGTAGTATAGTTGTCTGACAGGGAAACGAACCCAGGCCTGGTGGTGAACGTGCAGAATCTTAACCAATAGACTGTCCAGCTGGTGTACATAATGTTACCATCAGATATAATCATTGTTATTTTGGAATAATGTCTTTAAATATTTTAACTGGACATAGATTTTTTTATACATTTTTTCTTTTTTGAGGTAATTATGTCCATATAATTTTGCATAATGCTCTTAAATTAACTTCATTAGAAAATAATTTTAAAATATTGATTTTGCTTTATCTGCAATTTTGATAAAATTAGTTCATTACTTGACATTGTTCCTTTCCTTGGGATATAGAAATCCACAAAACTATGGAACTATACTCCTAATTTATAATCATTACAGATGTGGAATGAGGTCTTAAATTTTATAGTCTTATTATGTATTTGGTATCGCCAAGTTAAAAAAATATAAATAGGGGCTCTGTGGCTGAGTGGTTGAGTTCGATCACTCTGCTTCATCAGCCCAGGGTTTCGCTGGTTTGGATCCTGGGTGTGGACATGGCACCACTCATCAAGCCATGCTGAGGTGGCATCCCATGTGCCACAACTAGAAGGACCCACAACTGAAAATATACAACTATGTACTCGGGGGCTTTGGGAGAAAAAGGAGGAGGAGGAGGAGAAGAAGAAGAAGAAAAGAAGATTGGCAACAAATGTTACCTCAAGTGTCAATCTTTAAAAAAAAACCCTCAAACCTGTAAGATCCTTAAGACCTACACCTTTAAAAAAGTAAAAAAATTTCACTTAATCCTCAAATTATCCTGAATGGTATATAAAAAAGGTAACGTTAGCTTTATTTGGGGTGGGGTGGGGAGAAGTAGGGTAGAATACATACTAGAAAGTCAGGAGACCAGACCACCCAAAACTAATCAAGTCTATGACTGTGATGATTACTTTTTTGTGTCAACTTTGCTAGAGTACGATGCCCAGTTGTTTGCTCAAACACCAGTCTAGACGTTGCTGTAAAAGTATTTTGTAGATGTGATGAATATTTACAAACAGACTTTAAGTAAAGCAGATTACCCTCCATAATATGGGTGGGCCTCATCTAATCAGTTGAAGTTCTTAAGAGCGAAAACCGAGGTTTGCTGAAGAAGGAGGAATTCTGCCTCAAGGCTGCAATGTAGAAATTCTGCCTCAGTTTTTTTTTTTTTTTTTCGCTTGAGGAAGATTTACCCTGAGCTAACATCTGTGGCAACCTTCCTCTATTTTTATATGTGGGTTGATGCCACTGCATGGCTGTTGATGAGTGGTGTAGGTCCATCTCTGGGAATCGAACCCGGGCCACTGAAGCAGAGCACACCGAACTTAACTACTAGGCCATGGTGCCGGGCCACTGCCTGAGTTTTTAACTTTTTGACTCAAGCCTGCTGGCCTACCCTACACATTTTGTACTTGTCCTTTCCTACAGTCATACGAGCCAATTCCTTAAAATAAATCTCTCTCTATATACATATACATACATGTAAATCCTATTGATTCTGTTTCTCTGGAGAACCCTAACAAAAACAGTAATCTTAGCCAAGTGACCATGAGTTTTAATTCCTTCAGCTGAAGTTTAGGAGATGGCATTAGATCAAACATTCTTAAATTATTATCTGTGGATCAATGTTCATTTTGGATAAGCTTCTACCCAGTCTGTGAGAAAATGAGAAAACAAGTTGGTAAGCTTTTCAGATAAACCAATTTATTTGAATATATTTTTCTTTCTCTTTTCCCCCTGAAGATTATAGTCTTCTACTTTCTTTTGGACTGAAAATATCCTGTCTTGAATGAAATGATGCTGACAGCTGTTGTTAGTTGTTCTGTCTTGTTTTCTCGAGATACCAGACAAAATACAAAGTTGGCAACTTTACATCAGTAACCAAAATTTGGGAAATTTTTACTAGT
Source organism: Equus quagga (assembly GCF_021613505.1). Classification (NCBI taxonomy): domain Eukaryota; kingdom Metazoa; phylum Chordata; class Mammalia; order Perissodactyla; family Equidae; genus Equus; species Equus quagga. The sequence continues at coordinate 86,018,743 of NC_060269.1, forward strand.
TCACATCATTGAAAGATCTGGGAGCCACTGACTTTGATGACCTCATTCGACTCTAAGATCTAAGGCTCTAACATAAAATATTAGGGACTCAGAGAAGTAAGGTGCCCACCTAGTTAGAGAGTCACAAAGCAGAACAAACACACAAAGTAAAAAGAAAACACAAAATTTATGAAGACAAAGAAATTATTTGTGGATTTTTAGCCATTTTGGATTATTAATGCCACTGGTATTCTGTAAACGCCATAGAGGCAAGTTGCCTATGAATTCATAAAATCTACCTTCCCCTTTCTGCTGGTGAACCTTTCAGCCTCAATTCCTGGAAGAAATTACCATTTAGCATGACCTCACTTGAGCCTTCCAATTTCTTTCATGGTGAGGTACAAGAAGTATCTAAACCAGCCTCACTCATCTCAGTTTTTAAATTTTCATCTGATGGAGCAGGGTAACCGGAAAGCCAGATCCTATGGAAGGAGAGAGGGAACATTTCTTTTTCCTTTTCCTTTCAAGGACCTTAATGTCCTCATACGTGGACAGCAAACAACTAAGGAAAGCTGGTTTTAGAAGTCAGCTTTGCAGCTCAATAGGTACTGAAAACCAGTGAGCAGTCCTTCGAGAGCTGACTCTTCAGTGGGTGTAGAGGTGAAATTACAACTACAGTCACTGACTTGCAGGCAAATAATGGGGAAGCTGAGGAGCTGTGCAAGCAGCATTCAAATCAGGGCTGCAGCGGCTGCCTTGGTAGATCAGTCACTCGCCTGTCATAACCCTTGTGGATTATCCCCATGCAGGGAGAACTCGAATGAATTCACTTAGATAGAATATTCTTGAAGAGAATCATTCAAAGCTTTCCCCCCTTATCACACATCACAGAAAAGATTTATAAACCCTAAGTAGAGTTCAAGATATTTTTCCAAATGGAAATATATCTACTTTTAACTACAGCGTTATGTTTTTGGGGTCTTCTAAATATTCCCCACTAATTGCAATTTGTGCTGAATTCTTCACATCTGTTGATCTGATCCAATTCCATATAAAAGGCACAGCTTGTCATTATAGATCTGGATATATTTGATGAAACACAGTTGATCTTCATTGAAAAGTTCTAAGTTTCATTTTCTCATTCATTGGAACGTCTCATCTTCTTACACAGCCTCTGTTTTGGTGTATGTGCCACATAATAGTTTTTTTTATTTTCGACTCCTCCCTTCCCTTTTTTAAAAATATGAGAAACAGAAGATGTATATTTAATCCTTTCCCATCCTCATTCCCTTACCCTGTCTAGGGTTTCCATTTATGTTGTTGTTCACAGCATTGAGCCTATTTCGCTTCAGGGCATAGAATTATTCACCACTGAGCAATGGAAAACACTTTTCTCCCAACAAGGACTGTAGATCAATGGCTCCGGCTAAATGATGTCTTTGTCTGAATCTTCCTTTTTCATGTTTATCTCAGTCACATTTCCATGAACTCCGGCTAACTTGCAGGGCACCTTTGCCCAAGGACAAACAGAGTTGGCTGGAGGAAACTGGGAGAAGTGATAACAGAGTGAGTCACCCGTCTGGTGCTCCGGCGGCTGTGGCATTCATGATGTAAATTCCCAGAATGGGTCCGCTTTATCAGCATTTAAGAGAATAGAGAAATGTTATAAGACTCCCAGAACCTGGCCATAAATCTATTTTCAGTCTGCTTTGTTTACGGCAAAGGGGCATTCAAGAAACAGGCAAGACAAGAAAGTGGTGAAGCAATCAGCTATAAATAGTAGGGCCTATGCTTCTTCCAAGACAGTGTGTTCTGTAAAGAACTCTGAATATTTGGATTCTTGCAAAGAACTGTGCCTAGTTTAACTTAAATTTGCAAGTGCAGAAGAGAAAAAAAAACATCCCAGAGAGCATAGCACATTATTCTGATGTCGAGTGTTCTGTTCTGTTTTGTTTCGTTTTTGTTCTAGTCACAGGATAGAAAATTCCCATTTTGCCTGGATTGTCTGCTCTTCCAGGGCTGCTCCATAAACTCCACTCACACCCATTCCCTCATGGAGAATCTGTGCCAGAAACTGAGGCAGGAGCATTGTCAATACGAAAGAAGCATATTCCTGCCCGTAGCCTAGCAAAGGAGAAAGACAAGAGAACTGAGAATTGTAAATTACGGTCCAGTGGGATGAGAGCTACACGGAGTGTGATTTGGGAAGAAAGATGAGGACTTAGGGTAACTGATTCATCCTGATTTGCCTGGCAGTTTTCTGCTTTTAGCAATGAACGTCCTGTGTCCTGGAAACCTCCTCAGTCCCAGCCAAACCCAGACAGTTGGTCACCTTATTGAGGTACCCAGCTGAGGGTAGCTGGGGATAGTAATGGGGGCAATCATATGTAAGGAAAATTCCCAGAGGAGAGAAAATGTGTAAGCTATGTCTGGAAAGACTGAGGTAGAAAACGGTAAGTGTGATACGCTGAGTAATGGCCCCAAAGATATCCCGGTCCTAATCTTTGGAACCTGTGAATGTTACCTTTTATGGCAAAAGGAGTTCTGCATATGGGATTAAATTAAGAATCTTGAGATGGAGAGAGTATCCTGGATGATCTGGGTGGGCCCTAAATGTAATCCTAAATGTCCTCATAAAAGGGAGGCAGAGGGAGATTCAGCAACAGAAGAAGAGATGTGAGTGACGTGCAAGGAAGGGGCCACCAGCCAAGGAAAGCACATGGGCTCCAGAAGCTGGAAAAGGAAAGGAAACGGATTCTTTCCTAGAGTCTCCAGAAGGAAACAGCCCTGCTGACTCCTTCACTTTAGCCCAGTGAAACTGGTTTCCAGTTTCTGGTCTCCAGATTGTAAGAGAAAAAATTAGTGTTGTTTTAAGCCATACGAATAGGACACTGATACAGTGGGAACGCAGAGAAGGGCATTCTAGGGAAGGGAATAGCATGACAAAGGGTGTAGAGAGCAAGGGTTGTTCAGGATACGGCAAGTTTGGCCTGTTTGGCAGTTTGGCAGCAGAGCTTGCGTGGAAACACAGCCGGAGAGGAAGCGCCAAGGGTAGGAAGGGGCTGGATCCCCAATGACCTTGTGACTCATACTGAGGAGTTTTTCCTCCATCTTGAAGACAATGGAAAGATATTCAGTGATTTAAACCAAGGCCTTAATGGGATCATATTTGAATTTTAGATATGTCTTTTTGGTAGGAGGATGGAAAGTGGATTATCGAGAGGAGGAAGAAGATCCAAAGAAGCAGAGAACCCATTTAGTGATCATATTGTCCAGGCAGCAAAAGGTAAGAGACTTGATTGCCAAGGGGGTGGAAAGCTGGGTGATTTCGAGAGGTTCTTAGAAGGTGGATTGTGCAGGACTTGGTGGCCACCTCGTAAAGCAAAGGAAAGGTTGAAGTTTTCATTTGCGTGCTGTAGAGGACGAGGCTGTCACCGCCCAGATGGGAATACAGGAGGAGTAGTGTGTGGACAGGCTGTGGTGGGGAGTGATGGGTTAGCCTTTAGATATGTTGAATTTGAGGAGCCAGTGATATGTACAAGTAAAATTTTAAGGGGATGGTTCAATCAAGAATTTCCAGAAAGGCTTTGAAAAAGGAAGGTTCTCTTTGGGGCGTGGGGGCGGTGAGGGTAGTAGAAGTGGACCAAAGACGAGCTCATTGGTAATGCAGACCTGCCCCTCAGGCACGGCTTTTCTTTCTCGGTGTGTCCAGTCCATCTCTTGAGCATCACTGTTCAGTAGGTGACTGGCTGGTTCAGATCAAAGTCTCACTGAGCTCTCCACTTGGTCTCTGCCCCTCCCACCTTCCTGCTCCCTACTTTGTCCTCACGCCCCACTGCTTAGCTCTGACCACGCTGCACTTCTGCTCGGACTTCTTCCACAGCTTCTCCTGTGACTCCCATTCAGGCTCCAACCTACCTTTTAGTCTGCTCGCCCCTCCTCCCACCCTCTATGTCAGCAGATAAAAATTGTTAAAATAAATTATTGCTTAAAAAGTTTAACATTGAATAAAATCGAAGAAAATAATGATTAGATTTAAAAGTAGACATTTGATCTTCAAAAAAATATTACCGTCTTTAACAACAGTGTCCATTAATTGTACTAACATTGAGTTATGTGTGTAAAGCTCCTACACACATTTTTTTTGTTCTTGAGGAAGATTAGCCCTGAGCTAACATCTCCTGCCAATCCTCCTCTTTTTGCTTAGGAAGACTGGCCCTGAGCCAGCATCCATGCCCATCTTCCTCTACTTTATATGTGGGATGCCTGCCATGGCATGGCTTGATTAGCAGTGCGTAGGTCCGCACCCGGGATCCAAACCCACAAACCCTGGGCGGCCGAAGAGGAACATGCGAGCTTAACTGCTGCACCACCGGGCCAGCCCCTGTAAAGCTCTTTTGGCCTTGCACGAGTAGGGAAATGGTGAGGCTCTAGTTATATGCTAACTCCAAAGAGAAGTTGTATATTAACTGTTTCTTGTTTGATGACTCTAAAGACAGCTTTGTGAACAACTTTTGTGTGTATGAGTGTGTATGCCAGTGTGTTCTTAAAGGTGTTTCAATTGGTAGCAAATCTAGTTTTGGTTTTAAAGAAAGTGTTCTAGTTTGTCTTTATCTTGTATAGTTCATTATGTATAGATGGCAATTCTGATGCATAATTGCTCACATAAATTTAAATACTACCTATTTACATTCTGGTTCTTGAAATAGAGTGAAAATCATCTTTCAATAGAGGCTTTGCTTTGTCCGTTGTCATTTTATTTGTCCTCCTGAGGATTATGGGGAAATGGAAATGCTTTAAAAATGAGTGCATCTTAGTTCAATTCAAAATTTTAATGCCATCTATAATCTTTTGGGTATGTCTCAAGACAGGAAAGATTAAGATTTAAGTTAAAAAAATCTAAGGTACACTATTACATCACAAAAATGTTGCTATTTCCATACTGAAAAACAGCATGGAATACCTAAAACAGGCATTATAACCACCATTATTTCATTTTTGACTGTTGGAAATACATTTCTATTTCAAAATTCTACTTCCTTTTTCTCCACTGGAATTAATCTTTGCCTCCTGTGTTTTTAAAAAGTGTCTTGTGTTATGAGTATTTTAATATTTATCTTATTTCTTTTAGGGAGATAAACTCCTTAAAGGTAAGACTATGTCATATTCAACTTTGCACCCTCGCAGGCCTATCTAGTACAGTAGCCACACATAGTTGCATTTGATAAATATTTGTTGCACTCAATTATTTACTATTATTCTTCATCATGGTAGAGTTGACTTCACAGTTCTCAACGTCTTACTGTGCCTTTCTCATCATACCTAGATGTTGAAGCCACTAGGGTATAAAGACACAAGATCATGATAAGAATAAAAATCTAGTTCTGTGCCATACTGATGTTCCTTTATGAGTTTTCCACTGTTGTTAGCTTCTTTTCAAAGTGATGGAAATTTCCACAAACATTTAAAAAAATTTGACCTAAGAATTCTTAATCTCTTTAGGACTCTTCTTTATGAACAATGGAAAAAAAACTATAGTTGTATAAAAGATAATGCATAGCCTCTCTTAATTTGTAGATTGACTTTCAAAACTCATTGAAACTTTCTGTAAAAAAAAAGTGATTGATACATTTTGCTTTGGGCTGTTATCCACTGAACAGTTGTATTGAAATCTTAACCCCTAGTACTTCACAATCTGACCCTATTTGGAGAGAGGGTCTTTATAGAGGTAATTAAATTAAAAGGAAATCATTAGAGTGGACCCTAATCCAATAGGACTGGTGTCTTTATAAAAAGGGGAATTTGAACACAGAGATGAACCCACATAGAGGGAAGATATCCTTGTGAAGATGGAGGATGGGAATGATGCATCTCTAAGCCAAGGAACACCAAAGACTGCCGGCAAACCACCCGAATCTAGGAAGGGGCAAGGAAGGATCCTTTTCTATAGATTTCAGAGGGATGATAGCCCTGACAGCACCTTGATTTTGGACTTCTTGCCTCCAAAACTGTGAGACAATAAATTTCTGTTGTTCTAAGTCATCCAGTTTATGGTCCTTACTTGTGGCAGCCCTCGGAAACCAACACAGAGGCTTATACAACGTGTACCTCATTCCACCAAATCTTTTTTGACTTGAACTATTGCAGAATAAAAGTATGTGTTAACAGTTCCACATTTAAAGAAAGTTAAATAATTTAAGTGTTCCTGGTTTGGATAGAAAACGGGTCCTTTTGATTCTTAAAAGGACAAAGATTCAAAAATAGTGGAAACTTCTGCTAAACAAAACTAGCAGTCATGCTAGTAAAGCCTATCATTATTGGACTATATCTCTGAGAAATTTCCTAGATGTGATTGGCAGCTGTTACATGCCACCTCAGAGGAAGAGATGGGATTTTTACCGAGGAAGAAGAGCCCTGAGCTAACATCTGTGCTGATCTCCCTCCACTTTGTATGTGGGTTGCCGCCACAGCCTGGCTGATGAGTGGTGTAGGTCTGCATGTGGGATCTGAAACTGTGAATCCGGGCTGCCAAAGCAGAATGTGTGAACGACCAGTGCCGTGGATGGGATATTTTTTATGTGAGGTGCAACGATTAACAATCTTAATCATCACTTAGACTAAGGTTACTTATGGTCATTTGTGTGAAAAATAGATTTCTTTGTACTTCTGCTTCATTATATGCTTCAAACTTGAAACTAATTGTTTAATATGTCTTCCCTGTAATGTTGAAGGTGCCAAGAGGCCAAGGATCATATCTGACTTGTTTTTGGCTGAATCTCAGTGCCAATGAAATGTACGAGGTGTCCAACGACTGTGGGAGGAAGGAACAGAGGCAAGGAGGAAGACGGGAGAGAGAGGAGAGCAGAATCAGATGACACTTTCCTGGTCATTCAGCCACAACATATGGGCAACATTTTAATTCTAATTCCTTTTTAAAATAATATTGAGTCATATTTAAATGTTCTTTGACTTTTTGGGAGTGAAGACATTTTTATTTTCTCAGCATCGGATTGTAAGCCTGTGATGTGGTTCCTTCATTAGAATGTTAGTTATTCACGATGTTAGTCTTTTTATTTCATCTTTTGAATGTTGCATTTCTATCCCTATTCTCTCTCCTGGCCAACTATCTTGCAAATGTCACCACAAGGGAGATGCGATGGAAAAATAATTGTAAACAAAGATAATTGTAAACAAATCCTTTGTGGGTCAGTAGGCTTTTGTCATATTTAAGGAACATGTCACAGCAGTATATTGTAATTGGGGAATCAGGAAACTTATGTGCATTCTGCCACCCACACGCTTTGACGATGAATAAAGCTTTTCCGCAGAATTTTTTCTTCAGAATCAAAACTTCTCTATAACTATTTTGTACTGATTACTTGATAACTATTCTTAAATGTAATGGACATCTAGGGATGAGAATTTCTGTCTTATAGTGAAGTGCTATATTGCTTACATTTCTATATAAAAGCTCATTCATGAGGTTGTTACTTTTTGTCATTAAAAAACTAAAGCAGGTGTCAACATTCTCCACTGGAGACTATGACTTTAAGCAAACAAAGGACACATATTTTATGATTACATTTATGTGGAATGTCCAGATAGTGCAACTTCATAGAGACAGAAAGCAGATTAGTGGTTGCCAAAGGCTGAGGGGAGGGAAAATGGGGAACGATCATTCCTTTTGGGATGATGAAAATGTTGTAAAATTAGATAGTGGTGATGGTTGTACAACTCGTAAGTATACTAGAAACTACTGAATTTTACACTTTTAAGGAATTTTATGGTATATGAATTATATCTCAATAAAAATGTATTTTAAAAAGCCCCCCCCATATGGACTTTTAAAGTTATTATTTTTCCCCTTTAGAATCAGTCTTCAATGGAGACGATTCATTCATTTAAATCAGGTTGACAGCGCTTAAAACAGAATTGAACTCCCCCTTTTCACTTGCACTCAGAGCTGTTTCTCCTTCTTTGAATATCTAATTTGATGGCAAAGTTTCATACGATGGGGACGAATTTAATATTGGAAACAGCTAATGGTGAGTGCACCCAAATATAATTAGTGAAGTACGACTATAAAATGACACTTTCTTGTGTGCTCATAAAACAGCTCTGCATGTCACTTCCAAAAATTATTTCAGAAACAGTTGGAACAAAGTCAGCATTTTTGGATTAAATGTAAAATCACCCATGGTGACGTGGAAATAAAACAATTACTTTCACTTATATTTTGAGGTATTAGTGAAATAATAATCATATTACTTTATAGTTCTACCTCTTGTTCATGATAAATGATGTGACAGCCCAGGAACGTAATTAGACAATGAGTCCCAGTGAAAGTGTAACGGTGCCCTTCACCCGGGCCTACTGGGCTCAACAAACTCCCTTCACTTCTCCTATGAGCACAAGTAGCACAAGTGGCGGTTTGGGATAAGGATGCTGAGAGTCTTGGAAAAGCAGGCATGTGTGTGGAGGTGGCTTCCCCCACCGAGGTTGAGTGAGCTCACCAAAGAAGAGAAGGAGGTGACACGGTGCCCTAGACACTGTAGTCCCTAGCCCAAGGCCCTGCCCTGGGGGCCTCCACAGACTGCAAAGAACCCAAGGTGTCTGTGCCTCCTCGTCCTCAGCAGTCCACTCTGATAGACTGGGTAATGGACAGAGTGTCCATTTCCATGCCAGGCCAGCAACAGCACCACTTGCATTCCTGCCCCGTGAGAAAGCAAATCTGAGTACAGATGGTCCCCGACTTGCCATGGTTCAACTTGTGACTTTTTGACTTTACCATGGTGTGAAAACGATATGCATTCAGTAGAAACCATACTTCGAACTTTGAATGCTGATCTTTCCCGGGTTGACGATATGCCGTATGAACCTCTCTTATGATGCTGGGCAGTGGCAGCGGCCACAGCTTCCGGTCAGCCACGCAATCATGAGAGTGAACAACCGATACACTTACAACCATTCTGTTGTAAATTAAAGTGCATACGATTTATGGCCCTTTTGGAACATTTCTTAGAGCCCTATTCTTTCACATCTCATACTCCATGACACTTCAGATTCTCATTTGCCAACTTCACTTCCCCCTTTTGCTAGGATTTTCCCTTCCTCTTGCCTCTTGGGTTCTGTAGCCTTCTGTCAGTATTGTAGTGCTCTCCAATCCTGCATTCCAAAAGACTAGAAGAATTTGGCAGGGACAGACTGACTTCAGAGGAAGTGGATAGAAATTGACTTGATAAGTTAGCAGTCAAATGGCATGGTCGGGGGAGGAGACTCTAAATACTCCCTTACCAATATTTTTTATTGTGTTTGGTTTATAATTCTAATATCTCCCACCATAGGTTCTAGTGTCTATGCTGCTTTCCCTGTGGTGTTTGATATGCTCTATCCATTTCCCACAGTATCCTAGCCACTCATCCATACCCAAGGTATTCTTTGGTTGTTGCCATTCTTTAGATCACACCTTTTTAGTGCTCCCATGTCTCTGACATCTCTCTATTTCACTGCATTGTCTTCTTCTTGCATCACAATTTAGTATATCACCTCAGATTCAAGCCATGCATCCTTTGCCCCTATGCTGCATTTCCTGAATGCTGGGACAGAGACTAACAGATAAAACAAAGACAGAGCAGAGGCAGGGACAAAATAAGAGGAAGTGCACCCGTTTAGGCAGGAAGGGTCAGTGTGCAAGGTGGGATAGGCATAGATGCAGAGAGCAGCAGGCACGGATGGAGCGTTTGCCGCTGGGGAAGATCATTTGAAGACTGTTCTGCAGTCCTCCAGAACAATTCAAAGAGACCGGCTGTAAAGATGACTTGAAGAATGGAAGAATCATTGGAATAGTCGCACAGTCTTTCTAGGGGACAGTTTTGAAGTTGGCGAAGCCATCTGAAGTTTTACATTATGCTGTGTTTAGAAAAGAATCACTTCCAAGACTTCACAGCCATGTCTCCTACGTCCTGTGCCATTGTCCTTCAGATCTGAAATAAAGGTTGATAGTCATCACTAATTATGCAGATGTGCCTTTTCTTTTTTAAAACATAGTGCCCCTGAAAGACTAGACAAGGGGCTAAGGCACTGATATATTTCTAAAATGTACCTTGGCTTGTAAATATCTAGGAAACCTAAATGTTCTGCCATTTTACTTTCTCATGCAGGCCATTGAGAGCTGTTTCTTGCCCTAGTGAAAAAACACAGGGGTGCTCCAGCAAGAATCAAGAGGCTAAAATAGGCAACAAAAGAGCTCTCAGAGATGAGGTCCTCAGGAACCAGAACAAGCAAACCCTCACCTCTTCGCCTAGCCTCTCGCTGTTTCTCTGATACAACAAGCGCATCTCCTGCTCTTTACTTTCACATCTGAAGCAAATGTATTTCAACTTCCTTTTACCCATCCAAATCCCCCCATTCTTTAAGGTCAAGACCAAGTCCAAGCTCTCCCAAGATTCTCTTTGCCCCAGCTCAAATTAATATTTATGTTCTCCGAAGTCCTATTGAAGATTTTGGTTCTTGCATCACTTGGAACTTACATCTCCTGTAATCATGCCATGGGTGTTAAGTTTGTCTCTGTAGCCACACAACAAAGTTTTCTGAAGACTGGAATTATTGTGCATTTTTTGTATTTTCTACCCATTTAAACGTACACAATGCGTAATGAATCTTTGGTAAATATTAACCAATTATAGCTCATCAACAAGTAAATACCCAAAAACTCAGAATAAAAGATTGTTCCTTGGTAATAAAGAGTTGATAAAGGCCCGAGTTTTGGGAGAGATGTTCAAGATCTGGACTAGAGAAAGTTAAATATTTTGTGAAATTCATGCAATATATACCTAGGTCAGGAAATATCAATTACAGTTATTTTTTAGAAAGATTTTTTCCACACAAGCTGCATGCTGAAAAATTGCTATATCAAATTATTGGTTAACCTATTTTTCAACAGGAAAACAAATTGAATACTGGCAGAAAATCTGCAAGGTTGACTTTCCATCATTTGACTGACTTTTCTCACATTAAGTGGCAACTTCTGCCTAGATTTTATATCCAACCATAGTTATAGTTTCTTAAGCTGTTGACATTACACTTACTCATAAAATGATCAAATGGAACATTAATCAACTAATGGGTGCTGTGTGAAGTAAAATATAAAACAGGCAAAGATCAAGAATACAACAGTAACCACGACAGGGCAAGGAGGCAACGAAACTAAGGCCGGGTTAACTCCAAAATTAAATAGATATATAAAGACTGTATAGTTTGAATAAATAACATGTTGAAAATGTTTTCTGAGTCACTGGTTAAAAACATATCTGTGTGGCAAAGCAGGCAAAAAGGTTTGCTCCCCTTTCTTTCTTTAAACGGCCGGGGCTGGGAGGGAAGACTCTGGACCACGGTGTTCATTTCTGTTTCAGTAGGTGGAGTTCACTAACCAAAATGACAACAGACACTCGGAAATGGGGACTTACTCTATGGCATCTGTTCAAACCTCTTAAAACCAGGGATGTTTTCCTGTCTGATGTATAAGCCACCCAAGCACAAATGAAAAGCAGATGCTCCCTGGTTCTCTGAGGATATTTATAGCTCAGTCAATACTTCCCGATCATCTCTACAGCAGAACATTATGAAGAGGTAGTGAGCATTTTGCAATAATGAATGCCCCATTCGAGCAGATTTCAACTTCTCTGTTTTGAAATTAGACTACACATTTTCTTTCCTCAGTGGAAAAAATATCTTTGCAAAAGGAACTTGAAGCATTTTCCATACTATATACGTCCTAATTACACACTCACAGGATTTAGTATGTTAACCAAAAAGAAGAAGGACGATTTTAGGCTTATGTGCTGAACTCCCTCCGTTGGTAAATTCGTATATTTCAGTGTCTGTTCTTCAGAACAATAGGTGGAAATATGAAAGACAGCAAAATCCATGAAAAAAGAACGCAAACAGGAGTTCCATCAAAGGACATAAACATGCCTTTTGGATTTGTAAATTTATTCTACCAATATTTATTCTGTAAAATGTGCGTAGAACAGGTATTATGGAGATTCAACAAAAAGCACAATTGTTGCTGTTTGGCATCATTGGGAAGAGAGCACTTCAGCCCTTGAAAATGGAAGTTGACAACAGAAAATAATACAACTGGTGCTGCCTATACGTATACAGAAAATGGTAATTCAGGAGAGAGATTTAAATTTAGTTTGAAATAATTATTCTTTAATATTAAACACATTAAGGGTTGTCTCAACAAGGAATGAATTATGGAATAGTGGACAATGGGAAGGGATTAACTTACATAGAAAAACATCAATATCCTAAAGGAGATAACGTCCTGGACTAGTGATCATGAATCAGGAAGAATGAGATGTGCCCCCATAAAATGAGTACAACTCCTTTGTTTTCTGAAGCAATCTTAGAGTGCTCTTTCTACATAATAATTGTCCTCTATCTTCTTGAAACTGTTTTTCTAAGTGACACTTTATTCCCTGAATAGGTTTCTTGTAACTCTTCCTTTCCTTCCTTAAACTCAACCTTCCTTCATGAAGCACTTCCTACCAAACAAAGGAGAGGTGGTGATGAGGCCATCTCCACCTACAGGTGACCGAAGCATGTCCTCAGCTTACTCCTCTCACCGCCACACAAAATGCTCTCATGACTTTTCTTGAATACAATACAATTGGGGGTTATTTAGTTTGTGTAGTGTTTCTGTTTAGTTCTTTCCCTTGTTTCTGTCTGTACTAGTGTTTCTGTCCAAGACAATCCTGAGCTTGAAACAATATTTAACACGGAATCCACTCAGCAGATTAATGCTTCAGGGGGTGATTGAGGTTAGGAATAAATATAGTCCCTTAGACACCTAAAAAGGAACTTTCATTTTAACATTTGTAAGTCACAGCAGGGCTTATTGAGAAAGTTTCCAACCCTAAAGTACAACCCCAAAATACAGGTGTCATCTTTTTAAAAAATGAGGCATTTCAAACTTTTTCTCTTTACCAGCTCAAACAACTCAGAATTTTTGAGTGTATTAGCAAAAATGATTCAGTAGAAGTGAAAATTTTGGTAAAGTAGGGGACACAGGAGGAGTGGTGGAACCTAGAATGTTCTAAGGGTGCAGATGTGGCAGTAGGACACCAATACTACCTACAAATTACCTGGAGACTTCAGGTTCCCCCAGCACTTCTGCTCTTCAACAAGGAGATGTCTGTTTTACTTCTTCTCATCAGAAAATTAGGTTTTCATGGATGGCAGGACAAAAGTTGCTTCTGGACACCCTCCTCCACTCTCCATTTCTTTTTGGCTGGCAGACCAGAGAGGTCCACAGAAAGGATAGCCCCTGAGGTCACCGCCCCTTTATATTTTACTGACTCTAAAACTGAGGAATTTCTTACCTGGACTCATTTTGCCACTGGGTTCAGTCTACTGAAAGTTACTAGTAAGAAATCCCCACCAACCAAATTATTAAAAAGTTAGCTCTTCGTGTAGGAATTTCATAGGCTCTGGACTCAAGTTTGTGGATTTATATCCCATCTTTGTTTCTTCTGAGCTATTTGGTTATAGGCAACTTAACTTGCTCTTGCCTCAGTTTACTTGTCTGTGAAGTGGGAATAAAATAATAAATTAAGGGATCATTATACTTACCATAGACACTGAACTCTAGCCTCGGTCTCTTATTAACTTGTTACTTGTCTTCAGAACGTATGGATTACTCTGGATCAGCTTAGAAGCTAGTGTTAGGGAGGCTTGTTTTCCTGAGATGATCAAGCTCTACAGATGAAGTTGATAATGAGTCTCAAGACACACAGATGGCATCAGTGTGAATTACGAGGCACTACCTTCTGCCCATTGCACAACGGGCAGCTTTATTAGTCAGTGAGAAACAAAGACTCTCAAAGATGCTCATTTCCAATTACGAATTCACCTTGGACGCTGGTAGCTCTGTCATGTGGGTCCTGTGATACTGTTGGCATATTTCATTGGCCACACTCCAATCAAACCATTGGTACTTCTGGGTCCACTACTCTGCCTCTACAGAATTTTCTCTCTCATTTGGAATGATCCATCTCAAAAAATACTTCTAGGTTAATCTGTGTCTTTTCTTGTCTCTCAAGACTTCAAATCCATAAGAATGATAGTGTTCTGTTAATGAGTTTAGTAATAGTAGGTGTTGATTCATAATAACAGCAGTAGTATAAGTGGCTGAGACTTACATATCACCTACTGTCTGCCAGAGACAGTGTTTTATATATATCAATTCTTTGAACCTTTCCAACACCCCTCTGCAGAAGGTACTATTCTAATCACCTTTTTTTAGACAAGGACACTGTGGCATAGCTTGTTAGCAATGTGCCAAGTCTTACAGCTAATGATTGGCAGGGCTGAGATATGAACCCAGGCGATCTGGTTCCCAAGTTCTTACTCTTAGTCTCCATGATGTACAGCTTTTTTACTAACAATGATAAACATCATTTATTTTGTGCTTCCTTTGGGCCTGTCACTATGTTAAAGTAGTTTATATGCAATATTTCACTTATTCTTTACAACAACCCTGTGGGGAAGGTTTTTGCTTAGAAAAGTTCAAAGTCTTATCTAAGATCATGTAGGTAGAAAGTACTAGAACCACTCTTCTCCAAAGGCCCTAACCTTAACCTGTGTGCAAAATTGTACCAGGTGTATGCTCCTAGCTTCCTCCAAATGGAATGCAATGTTCCATTTAAGTTATTTATTACTTTTTATAACCTTTCCATAACGTCATATCAGGAAGATGTCTTTAAAATAATCTAAGGCAAATAATTTTTTAAAATTCAAATATTTATTCTTAATTTGTAATTGGTGAGAAAATATTTTCTGGATAGGGAGGGATTGGTATGTTCCTAAATAAAAGTTCAGGGTGTGTGTGGAGAAGAATGAGTTATGTGTTTTGCCTGGAGGCTGTGGGAGGGTAATAAATCTGAAATTAGACAGGAAATAAGCCTGGAGAGGTAGGATATGGCCAAATCATGGAGGGCCTAGAAGACCTGGTTTAGAGTTGTAGCAAACTCTACAGACAATGAGGGATCCACTGCGAGCTCTGTGGGGAGCCAGTGTCCTAGCTGACGGAGAGGGATTCCTGGGATGGTGGCGACTGAGGTAGAGAAACAGAAGTAGGAAGATTAGGCAAAGGCTATTGCGTAGTTCTGTATATCTACCAAAAGATGTGCAAGAATATTTACAGCACTTCATTCATAGCAACTGCTTTATTCATAAAATCCATAGAGTAGAATAATAAATAGCAATAAAAAAGAATAAACTGCAGCTCACACAACAATATGAATGAATCTCACAGACACAAGGCTGAGTGAAAGAAGCCAGACACAAAAGAGTATATGCTTGATGCCAATGGCGTGAAGTTCAAGACCAGGGAAGACAAATCTGTAGTGGGAGAAGTCAGGCTGCGTACCTCTGTGGGAGCAGACGGAGTTTCTTCGCTGGGGCATGAGTCTTCTGCGGTGTTGGAAATATTTTATCTTTTGATCTGGGTGAGATTACATGATTTTTACACACATGCACATACATATGTACCTGTGTATATACATAAACATTTGTTGTTGCACACTTATGATTTGTGCACTTTATAGTACATATGTTTTACCTCAATAAGAAGATTTTTAAAACGAGTATTGCATAGTTCCGTCGACTCATTAGAAACTTCCCAGTGGAGAGTCCCTTTTATGTTTCTCTAATTAAGAAAAGAAAGCATACTTCTTCTTTTCCTACTTCAGTTGGTTGGGTTGGGTGGTCTGTCTGTGATTGACTGAATCAGTGGCAGGGGTGGTGGGGTTCAGCGAGAGATGGAGAAAGGAGAGGCTTCTGAGGTGATGGAGGAGAGAGGAAGAAATGAATTCGCCTCTCTGGACGTGATGCAGTGCAGGCTGCCCACTCTGAGGCAGCTTCTTCCTCTTACAGTGATTTCAACATAGCTTCCTTGTTTTTATTTTCCTCCGCCAATGCCACTGTCTCATGTGAGTGAAAACGAGACAGGTCACTGTGATTAGCTCATTTTCACATTAAATAATGAGGGTTTTTTTTTTTTTAGCTGAAGCTAATTGGTAATTTGTATGTAGAACGAACAGAGGGTTTGTAGTAGTTAGACCATACGAATGCCTACGAAGGTGTAAACCGAAAACAAGTTGACTTTCTTGCAGTGTTATCTATATGGAAATTTACCATTCGGAGATGAGCACATGGTTTTGTAAACAAGCAGATAGAAGCCAGACTCAGATACATTTATAGTTTTTACAACCAGTAAATTTGAAATTCTTTCAGATACAACAAATATTTGCTGAGCAGGTTCTGTGTGAAAGACAAGGCACTGTTGTTGTGGGAAAACCAAGATAAATGAAGTGTTGTTCCTGTCCCCAAGGAGGATACAGTCTAGCAGGGGCGATCAGACTGGTGCCAAATAGCTGGCTAGCAGGAGAATACAGGATAACCACCAAGAGAAAATACAGAGCTCTTGGGCGTTCAGAGACAGCTGGGTGGGATTTCAACAGAAAAAGATGGACAAGGATCTTTGGGGAGAAAAGGGAATGATGCTATCAGTAGCTACTATTTCTATGCTACATTCTGCAAGATTCTATCACATGCTTTCTCACTGAGTCCTTAGAAAAACTCTCTAAAGTAGCTATTGTTTGCTTCGTGTTCCTGATGAGTACATTGAAGCATGGAGAGGTAGTGACTTTCCCAAACCAGAAGACCTGTCTCCGTGGCCCTTCTTTATAAAAGCAGACAGTTACAAATGTGGACACTTGAGCTAGACTAACTGCCCTTGACTCTCAATTCCCCCTGCTTCCTGTTTTGGGGACTTCTTGTAAGTTATTTCGCTTTTGTGTGTATCTCTTTCTTCATCTGTGAACTGAGGTTTAAAATGAAAACGTACCTTAGTAAGATTAAATGAGTTCACCTACATGAAGCCTTTAGAATAACTCCTGTATGTATTAGCAGTATGCAAGTGCTTGCTATTATTATTTTTTGAAAATAGAACTTATTATAAAAATAATATATACTTTATAGAAAACTGGCAAAAGACAGTAAAAGAGTTTGGCACACTTGCTAGAGGCAAGACTGACACATAAAAATAAATAATGTTCCTTTATGGAGCAGTAATCTCTTTGAAAATGTCCTACGAAAAAAGACACGATTCAAGATAGCAGCAAAAGCTATAAAGAATTGAGGAATAAAGCTAATAAAAATGTGCAAAATGTTTATGGAGAACACTGGAAAATACAGGAAAAGCTCCATAGGAATGCCTTTCCATTGGGTTGGGGCAGGAAGACTTTGTAGATAAAGGGAATACCAAGAGTAAAAGCAGCCAGTAGGTATTTTTAGGGACTAGTTTGGTACAGAGTGGGGTACACATTCCAGGGAGTGAGGTTCAGGCAGAAAAATTCATTTTGAGTAAGGTCACGGATGGCTTTGAATATCAGATTAAAGGTTTTGCAATTAATTTATAAGTGGCAGGGGACCATCACAGACTTATGAACAAGGACTAGGACTGACCTCAGAACAGGAAGTACTCAGCAGAAAAGAATTTAAACAACAGCCTGGGAATTTCCTGGGGGCCAGGGAAAGATGAAAATGTATTGATTTTAGAACGGTTAGAAAAGAAAACGAGCCCTTTAAAAATAATTCTAGATAATAAATCAATCTTCTTGACTATATATCCTTGTCTGTGAATTACCTTTTTTTAGAAGTGAGTTGAATCCGAGTAAATTGCTACTTGGTTACCGTGTGAATGTCTGCTATGATAATAAGGAAATCGTAAACTTCAGGGTTTGCATTTCTTTGGATGTGTTTGGGGAAAATGACAATGCAGTAGATACACACTGACACGCCCTAGATGAGAATACGAATAATTCTCCTCAAAAAAATTCCTTGGCAAAAGTTGGAGCTTTTTGGAGGTAGCAATACTAAGGAATAACATTAACGCTTTTTTATTTAATGGGACGGAATGCGAAAGACAGGGGTTACACAAAGGCAGAAAGGGAAGGATAATGAAAACGTATTGAATGACTACTCTCTGCTCCACATAATAGGATTCACTAATTTAATCCTGACGACAATACTGGAGGCTGGGAATTGCGTTTCGATTTCACAGATGAAGGATTAAACAGACTTGCCATCAAATTTCTTTTTCGTTATGTATTAACAGTCGATCCTGGATGAGTTTCTTAACCCTTTTAAACCTCAGTTTCCTCACTGATTAAAATGGGGGAATAATAATGCCCAAGTCCTAGGGTTATCGTCTGGATTAAATACAATAACATACACTCAAGCCTTAGTCCGCCTGGCTCATAAGCGCTGACACGTATGGACTTACCACGCGCCAGGGCTAAGAATTTAAATCCGTCGTCTCATTAAACTTCCATACAAACTGTACTGTAGGCACTCAATTGTTATTGTTCTTCTAAGTCATGTTTTATTATTATTTTATTATAGCTCAGAAAGATTGTTACATGTCCAAGATTAAGAAATTAAGAAGGCAAAACTGATACTCAAACTTAGCTTTGTCTGAGGGCAAAATCCAGAAACTTTAAGGAATATCCTGTATCAGAAAATGATAATAATACCAATAAATTGCCTAAATTCTTTTTTTTCTCTACAGAGCATCTGATTTGGACTCTGATGAGAGAATAAGACATTTGCTAGGTACAGGATCAAGTTTTTGTATTTAAAAATGGACTAAGGGCCTGGCCCAGTGGTGCAGCAGTTAAGTTCGCACGTTCCTGTTTGGCGGCCTCGGGTTCAGAGGTTCGGATCCCGGGTGGGGACCTATGGATCGCTTGGTAAGCCATGCTGTGGCAGGTGTCCCACATATAACATAGAGGGAGATGGGCACAGATGTTAGCTTAGGGCCAATCTTCCTCAAAAAAAAAAAAGGACTGAAAGGAAAATGTGGCGTAGATTGTAAGAACGTGTACGTGAAAACAATCAATACTGCTGTTAGAGGAGGGACTGTGGCTCTTGTCACTATGATAGTGATCACCCATTAGTGTGGTATTAGTACAGAACAGTGAGTATATAGGGCCCAGTGGGAAGGATCCAAGTGACATTAGACGGGAGATAAAGCGAGGCAAATGAGAAGATTTGATACTTTGCTAATTTTAAATTCCACATTTAAGTTATAAACCAGATCTCCTCCACCGTGTGCATGTGACACAATTGTACATATATAGGCAGTATCCAATTTACCTGTATTGGGTGTTCCCATGGATAAGTGCACTATTTTTGAGTGAAGACTTTGACAATCTGGTGGGGTGGAGGGATGGGGAAGAGATCTCTGAGAGCATGATGAAAGAGCAACAGATGCTTGCCCAGTTACAACTGAGTGCATTTTAGGATTTCGGATTTCATTTTTTCTGAGTAGGTTTACAAGTTTAGGGACAGAGCTGAACTGCTAGAGGAGATTTTGCAGACTGTCTGGGAGAAGGACTGAGATGAGGGAAACAACTGAACTTGGCATCTGACAAGAAATTTACAGAAAAATAGAAATGTCTAGTGGGAATTTGTATTATGCATTTTTGCTGTGTGGTATATGATGTCAACTTTTCACTATCTCCCATGAAATCTTCAGTACAATTTGCATTTTGAGGGCTGTTGCTTAAAAGAATGTTTTTCGCTCATTTTTGTTTGGTGGGAGGATAAAGAGTTGGGTCCTACTTTAAGAGGAGGAGAACATACTTGCCAACACTATGATTTTTTTTTTCAGCCTACAAAAATGGTGGCTTTGCAACAGATGTTAGCTTAGGGCCAATCTTCCCCTGCAAAAAAAAAAAAAAAGAAAAAGATGGCCTTGAACTTTCATTTACCCCTAGCATTCTCAGTTCATAATTCTTTTCCCTCAAGAATTATTTCTGTTTATATATCCTTGTATCTCTGAGAATATGATACCAATTCCTGCGCTAGTTGGGGCAGGTTGGACAAAATGCTAGGTCAGAAAATATCAAGTGACTGACACAACAAAATGTGGCACTATATGACTTTAAATAGACCCTGATTGGAATTGGTGTATGTGGCCTCTTAGAGTGAATTCTGTCTTTGTTTGATACACAGACCAAGAAGTTGGGGGACCCTTGTACCACCCGTACCCCTTTAACTGAGAATCTCCATCCTGGGAACTGGGAACAGCTTCTTTTGGGAGATACATTAATTTGCCAGACAGTAAGACATCTCAAAGCCTACAGTGACACATATTAATTCCCTTAGATCAGCAAGAGTAGGTCCCTTTTGTGGATCACTCCCACAAAACATCAGTTACACTTGGCTATATAACTAACTTGCTTAGCTAAAGCAAGAAGAGAATCCCTTCCCTCTATGCTCCTTGTACTGTCTGCTGGGGCCTCAGATGGATGCTGAATGTCCTGTTTTGTCCTCTACTGACAAAATTTGCAGCTGGTGAATTCGTGATCTATTCTCTCTGCTGGATCAGGACCCAGTGGTCCTCCTTTCCTGACTTGGCCTTACCTTGGCTCTTGCTGACACTGCAGGTCACTTGAATCTCTGCCAAGTCATCTGTGCAGTCCTCAATCCAGGATGTATACATAATCTCCTTAGTCACCATGGCTGTGCTTTGGCAAGATTTCCAGTCCTCTGATCAACTATCTCTTCTGTCCCCTTGGACAGAAACTCCCAGGAGTGGAATTCTCCACTCCTGGGAGTTTCTGGATTCCTCTCACACACTTGAGAGCCAGTGGCCAAGCACAAGTGCTAATTGGGTTGTCTGTGTGCCCAGTCACAGCACGCCACCCCATTTCTGTCACTTCCTGGGGAACATCTTTTTGGATGTCGTATTTCCCCGTGAGTCTTCTTGGCTGTTCCCTGGAAAGCCAGGCAATTGTTGCTTCTGCTCTGGGAACTCTCCACCCCATCATGAAACTTCTATGGGTCTTCTAGCTCTTTGCCTCCTGGGCTGAAGTTCAGGAGAGTCTGGACCATACATCTCTGACCTCCGGTGTCCCTGTTCCTCTTGCTGGAGTCTTCCTCCTTGCCTCCTTCCTCTGCCTGTCACGGTCAACTTCATGTTTGTCTTCTCACTTCAGCGTTCCAACTCCAACCTTATTCTTGGCTTTAAAAGTATATCATGTATATGGGGGAGGGGAGAGGAAACCTAGCTTACTAAGAAAAGAACATACATTGAAAAAATTTAAAATATATTTTACCTGTTTCATGTTCAAAGCCCACAAGGAAACTAATGGACAAGAAAAGACAGATTCGTCATTCTCATAGCCTTTACTACCGCCTTGTAAGGAAGATGCCCCCAGCTAACACTCAGAAAAATGAATGAGGGTAAATGATGTAATAGAAATATAAAATGTTTCAGGAGAATTGGAGAGGGAGATTCCACTGTGGTTGAAGGAGGGTGGGAGTGGGGAATTTCTTGGGGAAGGAAGGAGAGGACATAGAGAACAGATGGGATGAGGGAAGAGGTCAAGGCAGAAAAAAAGACAGTGACAGCAAAGTAGGACAGAATGACGGAGTGTGGCGGTCTGTGGTGTGCAATAATGCGGGGTGGGAGGCATGGCTGAGAGCCCGATCTGATCCCAGGCTCTCTGGGTCTGCGTTGCATTCTGCCTGAAGAGCAGAAGTTGGCAAATCTTCACCAGCCTGAGTATCCTTTCTCTGCTAATCTTTTATCTCTTTCAAGTAAACTCTGTTTATTTGTCTAATTAATACTTTCCACCTCAAACTTGCACAGTTGGATAGTTGGAACTTTTCTCTTCTGACTCATGAGGGAGGGAAATTCATAATTCAGTTGACTTTCATAGAGCTATTTGTGGGACTGTCTGGTTGGAGTGGAATAATGGCTCTTTTCTTTCTTTGTTTCTCACCAGCCAGTGTGGTTTGTGATTTAATAACCAGGCAGAGCGCTGAAATTAATACTGGTAATATTTTAAGCTCGAATGAGGAGAAGGGAGGTAGGAAGAGTAAATTGTTAGTTTTTTGTGTGGGCAGCTTTCTGTCTCCTTTGGCGAGAATTCAGGCCAGGCAGGTTCACTCCACCAGCTTAAAAAAATGAGCTTGAAAAAGGAAACGCTCTTGTTCCTCCTTCATTTTTCCTTTTAATCGCAACTCAATTCCTAGATGAGAGGATAGTTTGTGCCTCTTTGTAGCCTTTAAGATGTATTCAAAATGAAGTGTTGGCCTGTCGAGATTAATTTACTTAAAAAAAAAAAAAAAGCTATGATTCTGGGTTTTTTTGGTGAGTGATATAAAGTTTTTTTTCCCAAAATTATATCAGTGGAAGATAGATACACTTCTTTTTTCCTTGTAGGTAGTGTTGGGGTGCTCAGATAAAGAGATGAGTGTGAAAAATAAGACTGAGATGAGATATCTAAGCAGGGGCACTTGACCAAAGTAAGATTCATTCTCAACTGATTTTTCCTTAATGTCTTTGAAGAGAAGCTATTTTTCCCCTAAAAGAGCACAATCCTTGCTCTTGCATTGGTGGAACCAAGAAGAAAGGAACCTTGACCACTCTTTATTTTTGGGAGGACCATTCTTTACTTCCCAGTGTCTACTGGGAAATATTCATAGGATATAGACTATACATTCTGGAAAAATGAAGGAGTGCATTGGACAGTCAGTGTCAAGGAAAATGGAGGTTTCCCTGCTATCGTTTTTGGTGATACTCGGTATATATCATGTTAATGGACTTGTCATAGAACTGAATTAACGACCGTAAGGACTCCCTCAGCTAACCTCTCCTTTAAAAAAAACTTATTTTCTTTTTGCTAGTTGCTTAGAATTTTTTCATTTCTAACAAAATGAAATTCTCTGTCACTTAATATGCATTACTTGATTTCATCCCAACAATGATTATCCTCATTATGCTGATGATGAAATTGAAGCTAAATAAAGGACAAAACTGGGATTCGAACCCAGGGCTTTGTAACTCTGAACACATGTTCTTACTAGCATCTTCTATCCTGTTTTCCCCAAGGCAACTGTGTTTATGTAGTAGGGCCTTTAGTGACTATTTGTTCAGGATAAAAATAATTTGAAATCTTTTAAGATAGGAGAAAGTAAGTAAACGTATCTAAAGTACCTTCAGGAATCTCCTATTTAATACTCAAATCGTGCATGCTCCCATCAAGCATGATCATAGAATCCAGTCATCTTATCAGATTCTTTTTTCCTTAGTATCTCTGTTCTGACCGTTATTGGTCTCCTTGGCCATTTCCCATAGGTCACTTCTAACCATCTGATAACGGACAATCTCCTCCTCTTCTCCTGGTCCAGATTTTCCCTAAACCTGGACATGAGCCACTTTCTTATTTCCTCAAAGCATAACTACCACCAGGTAGTAGAATTTAGAAAAATTTTCAAAAGTCTCATGAATTACAGAGGGAAATTATCACGCAGAAAAGAAAGAAAACCGTGAAACTCTATATTAGAGATCAAGAGATGCAAGTCCAAGATATTTGTGACATTTACCAGCTTCGTGTCTTCACAGAGGGCTGTCTATCTCTATGCTGCACGTGCTGTCAGTGGCAGGCCCGGTACCACTCCAACTGGGTGCCTCCACTCTTGTGTTCCCCGTTCCCCACTCCCTGGGGAAATTGACTGTCCATGTCCACCCTCAAGTTAACATCTTCCTCCTCATTATGATCACTGCTGAGTTGCAGAGCCTGCACTAAAGGCTGCTTTCTACATGAAGACTTAGAGCTGTTTGGCTCCTCATTCCCTCACTTCTCTCTCAAGTGGAAGCTTGACTTTTGCATAGCCAAGAAACCCACTAAGTTTTGTGCCAAACACAGTCTTTCCCTAAAGAGAAAGTCTTTCACTGCATGGAGGAATAGAAAACTACAGGTATATTTAAACATTTCTCCGCTTTCTTTAGAAATAAAGGAATGTTGAGTTCCAGGCTCTGAGAATCTCAACACTCAAAGTTCAAAGTCTGTTTTTCTTTGTTACTCCTCTAGGCAAGGTTGATACCTTACCTGTAATACATTATGAAATATTCCGGTTATTTTCTTTTCCCTATGAGTAGAGGAGATGACTTTCTACTATTTTTAAGAGCAAATTACAGGGGGGCATATGATGTACGCAGGGAGACATATGCGCAATTTGCCATCAGTGGGTACTTTGTAGAGGTCTTGGGACTCAACCACATATGGACCACTGACATTTTCCTGTTGAAATGTTTTGTAAGTGATTGCTGTTAGATTTGTCTTCAGGATTCGTCAAGAGCTAGTTCACTTAGCCGATTAAAACAAGATACTCTTCAAACAAATATTTGAATGATTCTTGAATGGATAATCTTGGTTCTGCTAACTGGCCACAGATTCTCCTTAAATTTTTTTTTAATTGGATAATATTGTAGTTATACTTCGTGGATTCGAACAAATTGTTTACTGTGTGACCTTGAGCAAGTTACTTAATTTCTCTGCATCTCAATTTTCTTGTTTGCCAATTGATAGTAATAATAATACCTGCCTTGTAGAATTGTTGCGAGGATTAAATGGAATAACAGGAGTAAGGCCTTGACTCAGTGCTCGAGACACAACTAGTGGTCAGTCAACGTTAACTATGATTATTAGTATTAGTAATACAAGTAGTAGTTTCACCTGATAGGGTCACTAATAGTTCACGCAACAAGAATGTAACTGCTGGGGGGCTGGCCCTGTGGCTGAGTGGTTAAGTTCGCGCGCTCCACTGCAGGCGGCCCAGTGTTTCGTTAGTTCGAATCCTGGGCGCGGACATGACACTGCTCATCAAACCACGCTGAGGCAGCGTCCCACATGCCACAACTAGAAGAACCCACAACGAAGAATACACAACTATGTACCGGGGGGTTTGGGGAGAAAAAGGAAAAAATAAAATCTTTAAAAAAAAATAAAAAAAAAAAAGAATGTAACTGCTGGGTGATCAAATGATGTCACATCCAGGAGGGTTAAAATTTTCTCTCTAGAGTCAGAAAACTTGGCTTCAAATCTTGGTTCTATGGCTTGCAAGAGGTGCAACTTTAGGCAAATTGCCCAGCCTCTCTAAGCCTCAGTGTCCTTGTCTGCAAAATGAGGATGATAATGGCACCGACCTCACAAGGTCTTGTGAGGATTGAATGAGGTAATTCACGTGAAGAACCTGGTATTCTGCCCTGCATAGAGTAAGCTCTCGAAGATTAGCTCCTTCTCTGTTCATTTTCTTCATTTTGTCTTTCTTATGTTATTATTCTTACACCTGACTTACTGCTATAAATAGCATCAGTATCCTGAAAGGACTGCCTCCTCCACGGTACAGAGAGTCATCTAAAACTGTGCAGGGCTGAGAAACACTCGAAGGTCAAGAAGTCAAGAAAAGGGTATCTAGTTAAAGTTCTCGGAAAAGTATTTTGCTTCAACCAAAAATGACAAGTTTAGGTCAAAGAAGAATTCTTGTGGAAGGTACTAGGGGGACTCTTCTAAATGTTCACACAAATAGTCAAGGATGTGGCTTATTGCCTCACCTGGAGGGTGGATTTCCCTGCCCTCCTGGGCTCCAGTCAGTTCTGAGTCACAGCTGTGTCATCCCCTCTTCCCTCCTCAATGCCAACTTCCTGAGGCTGGTGAGCATTTTCTCCAGGGACTCCTAGGGCTGTAATGACCTTGTGATTTTAAAGGGACACCAGAGGGAGTGTGATGTTGTGAAACAAAGCTCCGGCCCAGGAAATTGGGGATTTGGCTTTTGGCCCGGACTTCAGCACTCATTTGTCGGTTGACCTTGGGCAAGTCATTCACTTTTTGCCGCTTCAGTTCCCTTAAGTGTAAAGTAGAGAGAATAATGTCTACCCTTCTGAACTCATAGGATCATTTTGAAGGTTCCATAGCAACATATGCAGAAGTCATTTGAAAAATTTAAATACCTTTACACATTTACAATATTGTTTGCCTGTGTAACATGGTTTAGTGTGGTGGAGAAAGCAGGGGCTTGGAGATGCGAAGACCTGAGATCCAATTTCAGCTCTTACACCTGTGAACTTTGTGACCTTAGTTCAGTCCCTTACTTTCTTCGAGTCTCATTTTCCTCGTTGGTAAAATAAGTATAACAATGATTATCTAAAGGGGTAGTTATGAGTATTAAATGAAATGAAACTTCTGCAAAATGTTAGTTTTTCTTTTTCTCTATTGAATTTATCAAGGTTTTTAAAGTTTTTTTCCCTTGTTAATATTTGTCTTACTAAAATAGGTATAGGTGTGATGTGGAATGTTATTCCTTTTCCAGAACTGTGTGTGTGTACATATATATATATATATTTATTTATTTAATATATAAAACATTTATAAAACTACTTCATGCTTCCTGAGATTTAAGTATATATATATTTTTCTTATTAATGTATAAATATTTTATTTACATGTATATGTTTATGTGATGTGTTGTATATATATACCATATCCATGTCTATTTATCTATTTATTGAGAGACACAACATATCTCATGCACACACACTACATATTTATATATATGTAAAATGCCAGAACTCATGAAACAGTTTTATAAATATATTCTTAGAAAATGATCCATTTAATGATTCACGAGTTTCCTCTAGACCCTAACACAATGACTGACACACATCAATCTTTCAGTAAATGTGTGCTGAAGTAATAAAGTAGTATTCTATAATGACCTAATTTGTTTATTTTTAAAATGCAAATACGATATTTGTAATTCTCTGTCTAAAATTCCTACCCCAAATTGCCCACTCTAACCTAGTCAGCCTCTTGTATTTACTTTAAGAAATATCCTCCTAATATAAATATTAACTTTTAGGTTCTTGAACATAGTAATAGAAGTTAATATCAATGGAATATATTATTTAATCAATTCAGAATTCTTTGTCATATTTTGACTCTTTCCCAAAAGATGTGGAAAAAACTGGTCTTATAAAACTACCATATTTTATGCTCCACTTGATAAGGATGCAAATTCTTTGAATTAAAATTCATGTATTTTTTTCTTAGTTAATATTTACATAGAATGAATTTAGGTTTCTGATTACTGTCTCAAAAATTTTTTTTAAAATAGATTTGTTTTTTAAAGATTTTATTTTTCCTTTTTCTCCCCAAAACCCCTCCCCCATACATAGTTGTATATTTTTAGTTGTGGGTCCTTCTAGTTGCTGCGTGTGGGATGCCACCTCAGCATGGCTTGATGAGCGGTGCCGTGTCCACGAACAGGATTCGAACCGGTGAAACCCTGGGCTGCCAAAGCAGAGCACATGAACTTAACCACTCGGCCACAGGGCTGGCCCCTCAAAATTATCTTTAAATGCAGCTTCTTATGGCTTTTTTTTCACTCCCCAAAGCTCCAGTGCATGGCTGTATATCCTAGTTGTAAGTTGTTTGAGTTCTTCTATGTGACCTGTGCCACAGCGTGGCAACGAACAGATGGATGGTGTGGTTCCATGACTGGGAAATGAACCTGGGCTGCTGAAGTGGTGAGTACTGAACTTTAACCACTAGGCCATCAGGGCTGGCTCTCTTATGGCTTTTTTAAAAAATTAAACTTTTAATTTTGAGATAATTGTAGGTTACATGAAGTTGTAAGAAATAAGACAGAGAAAGCTCTTGTACTCTTTACTCAGTTTCCCCTAAAGATAACATCTTGCAAAACTGTAGTACAATATCACAACCAGAATATTGACACTGACATAGTCAAGACGCAGACCTTTCCATCACTATAAAGACCCCTCATGTTGCTCTTTTATAGCCACACCCCCTACCTGCCCAATTTTACCCTCTCCTTAACAACTGGCAACCACTAATATGCTCCCTATTTCTATAATTCTGTCATTTCAAGAATGTTATATAAATGAAATAATATGGTATGTAAATTTTGCGGATTTTTTTTTCACTCAGCACAATTCTCTGAAGATTGTTGCATGTATCACTAATTCGTTCTTTTTTATTGCTGAGTAGTATTCCATGGTATTGATGTACCATAGTTTGGCTAACCATTCACCTGTTGAGAGACATCTGAGTTGTTTCCAGTTTTTTGTTTATCATGAATAAGGTTGCAATCAATATTTGTTCAGGTTTGTGTGTGAACGTAAATGAAAATAAATGTCCACGAGTGCAATTTCTGAGTTTTGTAGTGATTGTAGGTTTAGCTAGCTGTATAATATCTTTATGCTTTTTCAAAATTGTTTAGTTTTCCTAGTGTAATTGCCTTTCCATATAAATTTTAGAATAATTTTATCTATATCTGAAAAATATTTTGCTGGGGTTTTGATAGGAAGTGGATTATACCTGTATATCAATTTAGGGAGATCTGACCTCTTTACTATGTTGAGTCTTCTGATCCGTGAACATGACATGTCTCTCCATTTATTTAGATATTCCTTGATTTCTTTCATCAGCACTGTGTAGTTTCAACATACAAGTTCTCTACATTTTATTACACTTATACCTATATATTTCATTCTTTTTGGGAAATTGAAAATGGTGTTGTATTTTTAATTTCAGCGTCTATGTATTCATTGCGAGTATATAGAAATACAATTGATTTTTATATGTTGATCTTGTGACCTTGCTGAGTTAATATATTAATTCTAGAAATATTTTTGTAGAATCTTTGGAATTTTCTACACAATTATGTTGTCTGTGAATTACGACAGCTTTATTTTTTATTTTATGAGCTTTATATCTTTTATTTTTTGCCTGATTTTATTTTTCTTGCTTTAGTCTCATGACTAGAATTTCTAGCACTATGTTGAATAAGAGTGGTAACAGCAGATATCCTTGCCTTCTTCCCCATCTTAGGGAGAGAGCATTATGTCTTCCACCATAAAGTATAATATAAACTGTAAGTTTTTGTAGAATCTCCTTCTCAAATTGAGGAAGTTGCCCTTGATTCCTATTTTCTGAGAGTTTTTTTTATCATGAATGGCCATTGAATTTTGTTGTTTTTCTGCATTAATTGATATGACAATGTGATTTTTCTTCTTCAGCTTATGAATATAGTGGATTGAAATGATGATTTTCCAATATTGAACCAGATTTGTATCCCTGGAATAAACTTACTTTTTCATGTTGTTCATTTATATATATATATATATATATGTATGTATATATATATATATATATAAATATAAATTGCTGAATTCTATTTTCTAATGTTTTGTTAAAGATTTTTGAGTGGAACATGTGGGCCCATAGCAGACTTGTGTCACTGGCCATCACAAACAGTCACAAAAGGGATCTGTCCCAGCTTCCAACATCTGAAATGATTGTGTGCTGTTGTGCCTGGGGCCAGCCCCACCCATCTGTGCTCCTGAAGCAGCTGTGTACCACAGGGCAACATCGCCAGATCTTGTCAGAGGCCTGCCCTGCTCAAAAGAGAGCCAACAACAGCAGCACACCACAGGGAGCCACACCAGAGGCCTGCAGCAATTGTGAGCCCCCAAACCTAGCCAACAGCCACACTGGGGGCCTGACTCACTTACCAGCAAAACAGCAGTAATTGTGTGCCATTAGACCTCACAGCCAGCTGTGCTGGGGGCTTGCCCCACCCAATAAACTGAACTATAGCAGCCGCATGTGACCAAGACTTACAATCAACCAGCCCAGGGACCAGCCTAGCCTATCCATACACCTGCAGCAATAGCAATCCTGCCAAAACAGAAGGGCATATGCAGCCCACACAGGGGACAATCCTGGAGCATTTTGCATGGGAGAAAAAAGGGGAGTACATTGCTGGGCCCGAAAAGGCACCTGTTAAATTAGATCATATCTCCAAGATTAGGAGACTAAGCTGATATACCTAATATATCGAAATAAACACAAAAAAGTAGACAAAATGAGGAGACAAAGGAATATGTTCCAAATAATGGAACAGGACAAATTTTCAGAAAAAGAACTAAATGAAACAGAGATAAATAATCTACCTGATAAAGAGGACAAACTAATAGTCATAAGAATGCACACTGATCTCGGAAGAATAGATGAATGCAGTGAGAACTTCAACAAAGAATTGGAAAATATAAAAGAGAATTGATCAGAGCTGGTGAATACAATAATGGAAATGAAAAATTCACTAGAGTGAATCAACAGCAGAGCAGATGACACAGAAGAATGAATCAGTGAGCTGGATGAAAGAGTAGAGGAAATCATCCAAGCTGAACAGAAAAAAGAATAATTTAAAAAAATGAGGACAGTCTAAGGGACCTTTGGGACAACATCAAGCATACTAACATCTGCATTATAAGTGTCCCAGAAGGAGAAGAGAGAGATAAAGGGGAAAAGTACTTATACGAAGAAATAATAGCTGAAAACTTCCGTAACCTGGGGAAGGAAACATACATCCAGGTACAGGAAGCACAGAGAGCACCAAACAAGATGATCCCAAAGAAGTCCACACCAAGACACATTATAATTAAAATGTCAAGAATTAAGGATAAAGAGAGAATCCTAAAAGATGCAAGAGAAAAGCAACAAGTTACATACAAAGAAAATCCCATAAGGCTATCAGCTGACTTCTCAGCAGAAACTTTACAGGCTAGAAGGGAGTCACACAATACACTCAAAATGCTGAAAGGGGGGCTGGCCCTGTGGCTGAGTGGTTAAGTTCACACGCTCTGCTGCAGGTGGCCCAGTGTTTTGTTAGTTCGAATCCTGGGCGCGGACATGGCACTGCTCATCAGACCATGCTGAGGCAGCGTCCCACATGCCACAACTAGAAGGACCCACAACGAAGAATACACAACTATGTACTGGGGGGCTTTGGGGAGAAAAAGGAAAAAATAAAATCTTTAGAAAAAAATGCTGAAAGGAAAAAACCTACAGCAAAGAATACTCTACCCAGCAAGGTTATCATTCAGAATGGAAGGAGAGATAGAGAGTTTTCCAGACAAACAAAAACAAAAGGAGTTCATCAACACTAAACTGGCCATACAAGAAATGTTAAAGGGACTTATTTAAGTGGAAAAGAAAAGGACACAAATAGGAATAAGAAAATTATGAAAAAAAATCACTGGTAAAGGCATATATACAGTAAAGGTAGAGTGGGTCAACCACTATAAGGCTAGTACAAAGGTCAAAAGACAAAAGTACTAAAATTATCTATATCTATGATAAGAAGTTAAGGGATATGCAAAAATAAAAAATAAAATATGACAGCAGAAACATAAAACGTGTTGGGGGGAGTAAAAGTGTAGGGTTTTTAGTACACTTAAAAGATCAAGCTTAAGAGACCATCAACTTAATATAGACTGCTATTTACACAGGTTATTACATAAGAACCTCATGGTAATCACAAAACAAAAACCTATAATAAATACAGAAAACATAAAGAGAAAGAAATACAAATGTATTACTAAAGATAGCCATCAAATCACAAGGGGAAAGAGCAAGAGAAGAAGAAAGGAAGAGAAAAGAACTACAAAAACATTCAGAAAAAAAGTAATGAAATGGCAATAAGTTCATACTTATCAGTAGTTACTTTAAACGTAAATGAACTACATGCTCCAACCAAAAGACATAGGGTGGTTGAATGGATAAAAAAACAAGACCCATCTAGATGCTGCATGTAAAAGACATACATCAGGCCTGGAGACACTCACAAACTGAAAGTGAAGGGATAGAAAAAAATAATCCATGCAAATGAGAATTAAAGAAATGTGAAGGAGCAATACTTACATCAGAAAAAATAGACTTTAAAACGAAAACTGTAACAAGAGGCAAAGAAGGGCACTACAAAATGATAAAGGGAACAATTCAACAAAAGGACATAATGCTTACAAATATCTATGTGCTCAACATAGGTGTACCTAAATAAATAAAGCAAATATTAACAGACATGAAAGAAATTGACACTAACACAATAATGCTAGGGGACTTTAACATTCCACTTACATCAATAGATGGATCATCCAGACAGAAGATCAATAAGGAAACATTGGCCTTAAGTGATACACTAGACTGGATGGACTTAGTAGATATATACAAAAAATTCCATCTAAAAACTGCAGAGCGCACATTCTTTTAAAATGCACATGGAACATTCTCCAGGATAGACCACATGTTAGGCCACAAAACAAGTCTCAATAAATTTAAGAAGATCGAAATAATACCAACCATCTTTTCTGACCACAACAGTGTGAAACTAGAAATCAACTACAAGAAGAAAACTGGAAAAGCCACAAATATGTGGAGATTAAACAAAACGGTACTGAACAACAACTGGGTCAATGAAGAAATCAAAGGTGAAATCAAAAAATACCTAGAGACAAATGAAAATGAAACTACAACATACCAAAATTTATGGGATACGGCAAAAAAGGTACTAAGAGTTAAGTTTATAGCAATATAGGCCTACTTCAAAAAACAAGAAAATCTCAAATAAGCAAGCTAACAATACACCTAAAGGAACTAGGAAAAGAACAACAAACAAAGCCCAAAATCAGTAGAAGGAAGGAAATAATAAAAATCAGAGCAGAAATAAATGAAATAAAGACTAAAAAGACAATAGAAAAGATCAATGAAACTAAGAGCTGATTCTTTGAAAAGATAAACAAAATTGACAAGCCTTTAGCTAGACTTACCAAGAAAAAAGAGAGAAGTCTTAAATAAATGAAATCAGAGATAAAAGAGGAGAAATTACAATAGACACCACAGAAATACAAAGGATTATAAAAAGAATACTACAAACACTATACATCAACAAATGGGATAATATAGAAGAAACGGACAAATTCTTAGAAGCATACAACCTTCTAAAACTGAGTGAAGAAGAAATAGAGAATCTGAATTGACTGATCACTGTCAGGAGATTCAAACAGTAAGCAAAAACCTCCCCCCAAAACAAAAGTCCAGGAGTAGACGGCATCCCTGATGAATTCTACCAAACATTCAAAGAACACTTAATACCTGTCCTTCTCAAACTCGTCCAAAAAATTAAAGAGGACAGGACGTTTCCTAACTCATTCCACAAGGCCAATATTACTCTGATAGCAAAACCAGGCAAGGACAACACAGAAAAAGAAAATTACAGGCCAATATCCCAGATGAACATAGATGCAAAAATCCTCAACAAAATACTAGTCAATCAAATACAATAGTATATTGAAAGGATCATACATCATGATTGAGTGAGATTTATTCCAAGGATGCAAGAATGGTTCAACATTTGCAAATCAATCAGCAGGATACACCAAATTAACAAAATGAAGAATAAAAATTACGTGATCATCTCAACAGAGGCAGAGAAAGCATTCAATAAGATACAGCGTCCATTTATGATAAAAACTCTGAATAAAATGGATATAGAAGGAAAGTACCTAATATAATAAAGGCCATAGATGAGAAACCTACAGATAACACGACACTCAATGGTGAAAAACTGAAAGGTATCCCTCTAAGAACAGGAACAAGACAAGGATGCCCACTTTCACCACTCTTATTTAACATAGTATTGGAAGTCCTAGCCAGAACAATTAGGCCAGAAAAAGAAATAAAAGGGATCCAGTGGGAAAGCAAGAAGTAAAAGTCACTATTTGCAGATGATGTGATTTTATATATAGAAAACCATAAAGAATCCACCAAAAAACTATTAGAAATAATAAAAAAAATACAGTAAACTTGTAGGGTACAAAATCAACATACAAAAATCGGTTGCATTTCTATAGGCTAACTACCGAATAGTGGGGAAAAAAATCAAGAATACAATCCCATTTGCAATTGCAACAAAAAAGAATAAAATACACAGGAATAAACTTAACCAAAAAGGTGAAAGACTTATACACTGAAAACTATAAAGCAGTATTGAAAGATACTGAAGAAGACACGAAGAAATGGGAAGATATTTCATACTTGTGGATTGGAAGAATTAACATAGTTAAAATGTCCACACTTCCTAAAGCAATCTACAGATTCAATGCAATCCCTATCAAAGTCCCAACAACATTTTTCATGGACATAGAACAAAGAATCCTAAAATTTATATGGAACAACAGAAGACCACGAATAACCAAAGCAATCCTGAGAAGAAAGAACACACTGAAGCTGTCACACTCCTTGATTTCAAAATAGACTACAAAGGTATAGTGACCAAAACAGCATGGTACTGGCACAAAAACAGACACACAAATCAATGCAACAGAATTGAAAGCCCAGAAATAAAATCCACACATCTATGGACAGCTTATTTTTGAAAAAGGAGCCAAGAACATACAATGGAGAAAGGAAAGTCTCTTCAATAAATGTTTTGAGGAAAACTGAGCAGCCACATGCAAAAGAATGAAAGTAGACCATTATCTTATACCATACACAAAAATTAACTCAAAATGGATTAAAGACTTGAATGTAAGGCCTGAAACTGTAAAGAAATCATGTTAGACTCTTTGACATGAGTCTTAGTACTATCTTTTTTGAATATCACATCTTCCCTGACAAGAGAAGCGAAAGAAAAAATAAACACATGGGACTACATCAAACTAAAAAGCTTCTGCATAGCAATGGAAACAAAATGAAAAGAAAACCTAACAATTGGGAGAAGATATTTGCAAATCATATATCCAATAAGGGGTTAATATCCAAAATATGTAAAGAACTCATGTAACTTAATGGCAAAAAAACAAATAAATCAATTAAGAAATGGGCAAAGGATCTGAACAGACATTTTCCCAAAGAAGACATACAGATGGGCACCAGGCACATGAAAAGATGTATGTTCAATGTCACTAATTATTAGGGAAATGCAAATCTAAACTACAGTAAGATATCACCTCATGCCCGTCAGAATGGCTATAATTAACAAAATAAGAAATAAGTTTTGGAGAGGATGCAGAGAAAAGGGAACCCTCATACACTGCTGGTGGGAATGCAAATTGGTGCAGTTGCTAGAAAAAACAGCATTGAGATTCCTTTAAAAATTAAGAATAGAGCTACCACATGATCCAGCTACTCCTGGGTATTTAGCCAAACAACATGAAAACATAAATGCTAAAAGATATTTATACCCCTATGTTCTTTGTAGCATTATTCACAATAGTCGAGACTTGGAAACAACCTAAGTGCCCATCAACAGATAAATGGATAAAGAAGATATGGTGTATTTACAACAACATGTATCGACCTTGAGGGCATTGTGCTAAATGAAATAAGACAGAGAAAGCCAAATACGGCATGATTTCACTCATGTGTGGAAAGTAAAGACAACCTCAACAACAAACAAACACATAGATACAGAGGATAGGTTGATGGTTTCCAGAGGGTAAGGGGGCAGGGGGAAGGGGGAAGGGGAGAAAGTAAAAGGGCACACGTGTATGGTGACGGGTGGTAATCAGACTTTGGGTCATGAACATGATATAGTCTACACAGAAATCGAAATATAGTGATGTACACCTGAAATTTATATAATGTTATAAACCAGTTTACCTCAATAAAAGATTTTTGCATCTATATTTATGAGGTATTCTGGTCAGTAGTTTTTTTTTTTTGGTACTATCTTTATCTGGTTTGGGTATTAAGGTAATACCAGCTTCATACAATGAATTAGGAAATGTTCTCTCCTCTTCTATTTTCTGGAATAGATTGTGTAGAATTGGTGTTAATTCTTTTTCAAATGTTGGATCAAATTCTTCGGTGAAAGCCATAATTTCTGCTTCAATCATCAAACACCACTTAGAAATTATGTGGAGCAAAAGTCTATTATATTTACCCATACTTTTGCTTATTATATTCTTTCTTCCTTCCTGATATTCCAAGACTCCTTCTTTTATTGTCCCCTTTCTGTTAAGAGAACTTCCTTTAGTCATTATTTTAGGATGTGTCTTCTGGTAACAACTTTTCTTAGTTTTCCTTCATCTGAGATTCCTTCATCTTGATTTTCTTTTTACTCCTGAAGGATCTTTTCACTGGATATAGGAATGTGAGTTGACAATTATTTTCTTTCCTTTTTTTTATTGCCATACATCAAATTATAACATTATATAGCTTTCAGATGTCCATAGTAATATATTTCGAATTCTGTGTAGATTATATCCTGTTCACCACCCAAAAACTAATTGTAGTCCATCACCACACATGTGAGCCTAATCACTCCTTATGCCCTCTCCCCTCCCCCCTTCCCATATGGTAACCACCAATTCAGTCTCTTTTGCTATGTGTTTGTTTGTCATTGTTTTTAATCTTCTACTTATGAGTGAGATCATATGGTATTTGACTTTCTCCCTCTGACTTATTTCGTTTCACATAATGCCCTCAAGGTCCATCCTTGTTGTCAAAAATGGCCGGATTTCATCATTTCTTATGACTGAGTAGTATTCCGTTGTATATATATACCACATTTTCTTTATCCATTCGTCCCTTGATGTGCACCTACATTGCTTCCAAGTCTTGGCTATTGTGAATAATGCTGCAATGAACATAGGGATGCATGTATCTTTATGCCTTTGCATTTTCAAGTTCTTTGGATAAATATCCAGCAGTGGAATAGCTGGATCAAATAGTAGATCTATTTTTAATTTTCTGAGGATACTCCATACTGCTTTCCATAGTGGCTGCACCAGTTTGCACTCCCACCAGCAGTGAACAAGGGTTCCCTTTTCTCCACATCCTCTCCAACACTTGTTGTTTCCTGTCTTGTTAATTATAGCCATTCCGACCGGAGTGAGGTGATACCTCATTGTACTTTTGATTTGCATTTCCCTGATAGCTAATGATGTTGAACATCTTTTCATATGCCTGTTGACCATCCGTATGTTTTCTTTGGAGAAATCTCTGTTTAGATCTTTTGTCCATTTTTTAATTGGAGTTTTGGGGTTTTTTTTTGTTGTTGAGATGTGTGAGTTCTTTGTATATTAACTCCTTATCTGATATATGGTTTGCAAATATCTTCTCCCAATCGTTAGGTTTTCTTTTCGTTTTGTTGATGGTTTCCTTTGCTGTGCAGAAGCTTTTTATTTTGATGTATTCCCATTTGTTCATTTTTTCTTTTGTTTCCCTTGCCTGGTCAGACATGGTACTTGAAAATATACTGCTAAGACTGACGTCAAAGAGCGTACTGCCTATGCTTTCTTCTAGAAGTTTCATGGTTTTGGGTCTTACATTCAAGTCTTTAATCCATTTTGAGTTGATTTTTGTGCATGGTGTAAGATAATGGTCTACTTTCATTCTTTTGCATGTGGCTGTCCAGTTTTCCCAACACCATTTATTGAAGAGACTCTCCTTTCTCCATTGTATGCTTTTGGCTCCCTTGTCGAATATTAGCTGTCCATAGATGTGTGGGTTTATTTCTGGGCTCTCGATTCTGTTCCATTGATCTGTGTGTCTGTTTTTGTGCCAGCACTATGTTGTTTTGGTTACTATGGCTTTATAGTATATTTTGAAATCAGGGAGTGTGACACCTCCAGCTTGCTCTTTTTTCTCAGGAATCCTTTGGCTGTTCAGAGTCTCTTGCTGTTTCATATAAATTTTAGGATTCTTTGTTCTATTTCTGTGAAAACTGTTGTTGGAACTTTAATAGGGATTGCCTTGAGTTTATAGATTGTTTTAGGAAGTATGGACATTTTAACTATGGCAATTCTTCCAATCCAAGAGCATGGAATATCTTTCCATTTCTTAGTGTCTTCTTGGATTTCTTTCAACAATGTTTTATAGTTTTCGGTGTACAGATATTTCACCCCTTTGGTTAGGTTTATTCCTAGGTATCTTATTCTTTTTGTTGCAGTTGTAAATGGGATTGTATTCTTAATTTCTCTTTCTGCTACTTCATTGTTAGTGTATAGAAACGCAACCGATTTTTGTATGTTGATTTTGTATCTTGCAACTTGACTGTATTCGTTTATTATTTCTAAAAGATTTTTAGCAGATTCTTTAGGGTTTTCTATATATAAAATCATGTCGTCTGCAAAGAGTGACGGTTTCACTTCTTTTTTTCCAATATGGATCCCTCTTATTTCTTCTTCTTGTCTGATTGCTCTGGCTAGGACTTCCAATACTATGTTAAATGAGAGTGGTGAAAGTGGGCATACCTTGTCTGGTTCCTGTTCTTAGATGGATAGCATTCAGTTTTTCTTCATTGAGAATGATATTTGCTATGGGTTTGTCATATAGGGCCTTTGTTATGTTGAGACTTTTTTCTTCTAAACCCATTTTATTTAGAGTTTTCATCATAAATGGATGCTGTATCTTATCAAATGCTTTCTGTGCATCTATTGAGATGATCATATGATTTTTATTCTTCACTTTGTTAATGTGATGTATCATGTTGACAGATTTGCAGATGTTGAACCATCCCTGCATCCCTGGAATGAAATCCACTTGATCATGATGTATGATCTTTTTAATGTATTGTTGTATTTGATTTGTTGTATTTTGTTGAGGATTTTTGCATCAATGTTCATCAGTGATATTGGCCTGTAATTTTCCTTTTTTGTGTTTTGCTTGTCTGGTTTTGGTATCAGGATAATGTTGGCTTTATAGAAGGAGTTAGGAAGCCTCCCCTGTCTTCAGTTTTTTGGAAGAGTTTGAGAAGGATAGGAATTAAGTCTTCTTTGAGTGTTTGGTAGAATTCACCAGGGAAGCCATCTGGTCCTGGACTTTTATTTTTTGGCAGGTTTTTGATTGCTGTTTTAATCTCCTTACTGGTGATTGGTCTATGCAAATTCTCTACTTCTTCTTGGTCCAGTTTTGGAAGGTTGTATGTTTCTAAGAATTTATCCTTTTCTTCTAGATTATCCAATTTTTTGGCATATAGCTTTTCATAGTATTCTCTTATCTTTTGTATTTCTGTGGTGTCCATTGTAATTTCCCCTCTTTCATTTCTGATTTTATTTATTTGAGCCTTCTCTCTTTTTTTCTTGGTGAGTCTAGCTAAGGGTTTGTCAATTTTATTTATCTTTTAAAAGAACCAGCTCTTGGTTTCATTAATTTTTTCTATTGGTTTTTTAGTATCTATATTATTTATTCCTGCTCTGATTTTTATTATTTCCTTCCTTCTGCTGATTTTGGGCTTTGTTCTTCTTTTTCCAGTACCTTTAGATGCACTGTTAGACTGTTTACTTGGGATTTTTCTTCTTTGTTGAGGTAGGCCTGAATTGCTATACACTTCCCTCTTAGAACCACTTTTGCTGTAGCCCATAGATTTTGGCATCTCATATTTACATTTTCATTTGCCTCCAGGAATTTTTTGATTTCTCCTTTGATTTCTTCATTGACCCAATCTTTGTTCAGTAACATTTTATTTAATCTCCACATTTTTGTGGCTTTTCTGATTTTCTTCCTGTAGTTGATTTCTAGTTTCATACCTTTGTGGTCAGAAAACATGCGTGATATTACTTCGATCTTAAATTTATTGAGACTTGTTTTGTAGCCTAATATGTGATCAATCCTGGAGAATGTTCCACGTGCATTTGAAAAGAATGTGTGTTCTGTGATTTTTGGATGGAATGTTCTATATATATGCACTAAGTCCATCTGGTCAAATGTGTTGTTTAAGGCCAGTGTTTCTTTATTGATCTTCTGTTTGGATAATCTATCCATTGGTGTAAGTGGAGTGTTAAAGTCTCCTACTATTGCTGTGTTAGTGTCTATTTCTCTTTTACGTCTGTTAATAATTGCTTTATATATTTAGGTGATCCTATGTTGGGTGCATAGCTATTTACAAGTGTTATATTTTCTTGTTGGATTGTTTCCTTTATCGTTAAGTAGTGCCCTTCCTTGTCTCTTGTTACAGTTTTTGTTTTAAAGTCTATTTTGTCTGATATAAGTGTTGCTACCCCTGCTTTCTTTTCTTTGCCATTTGCATGGAATACCTTTTTCCATCCTTTCACTTTCAGTTTGTGAGTGTCTTTAGGTCTGAAGTGTGTCTCCTGTATGCAGCATATATATATGGGTCTTGTTTTTTTATCCAATTGGCCATCCTATGTCTTTTGATTGGAGCATTTAGTCCATTGACATTTAAAGTAGCTATTGATAAATATGTATTTATTGCCGTTTTGCTACTTTTTTTCCCTGGGTGTTTTATTAGTTCTTCTCTGTCCCTTTCTTTTTCTCTTGCTCTCTTTCCTTGTGGTTTGATGGCTTTCTTTAGTATAACATGTTTGATTTCTTTTGTCTTACTTATTTGCTTACTTATTATAGGTTTCTGATTTGTGAATACCATGCATATACTATATAATATTCTATGTATATAACAGTCTATATTGAGTCAATAAACTCTTTAGCTTGACCTCTTTCTAAAAGCTCTACTTTTTCACTCCAATTTTCCCACATTTTATGTTTTTGAAATCCTATCTAATCTCTTGTTTTGTGTGTGTCTATCCATTACCCTCTTATCATTGAAATAGGTAATTTTAGTACTTTCGTCTTTTAACCTTCATATTATCTTCACAGGTGGTTGATCTGCTACCCTTACTATATTTTTACTTTTAACAGGGCTTTTATTGCCTCATTTTTTCGATAATTTTTGTATCCATGTTTGTGCTTATCACTTCCCCACTTAAATAAGTCCCTTCAGCTTTTCTTGTAGAACTGGTTTCTTGGTGATAAACTTCTTTAATTTTTGCTTGTCTGGGAAGCTCTTTATCTCTCCTTCCATTCTGAATGACAACCTTGATGGATAGACTATTCTTGGCTGTAGGTTTTTTCCTTTCAGCACTTTAAATATGTCATGCCATTGTCTTCTCCCCTGTAGGGTTTTGGCTGAGAAGTCTGCTGATAGCCTTATAGGCTTTCCTTTGTATGTCACTTGTTGCCTTTCTCTTGCTGCTTTCAGGATTCTCTCTTTATCTTTAATTTTTGACATTTTAATTATAATGTGTCTTGATGTGGGCCTCTTTGGGCTTATCTTGTTTGGAGCTCTCTGTGCATCCTGTACTTGGATGTCTGTTTCCTTCCTTAAGTTAGGAAAATTTTCAGCTATTATTTCTTCAAGTAAATTTTCTGCCCCTTTGTCTCTCTCTTCTCCTTCTGGGACACCTATAATATGAATTTTAGTGTGCTTGATATTGTCCCAGAGTTCCCTTAGACTGTTCTCATTCTGTCTAATTCTTTTTTCTTTTTTCTGTTCAGCTTGGGTGATTTCCTCTAGTCTTTCATCAGATTGTTGATCTGTTCTTCTGTATCATCTACTCTGCTATTGAGTCCCTCCAGTGAATTTTTCATTTCCGGTATTCTATTCTTCATTTCTGATTGGTTGTTTTTTATATTTTCCATTTCCTTGTTGATCAGCTCACTGTGTTCATCCAGTCGTCTCTCAATATCTGTGAGCATCCTTATGAGTTTTTATTTAAACTCTTTGTTGGGTAGATTACTTATTTCTGTTTAATTTGGTCCTTTTTCTGGGGTTTTGTCCTGTTCCCTTGCTTGGAAAGTATTCCTTTGTCTCCTCATTATGCCTCTTTCTCTGTGCTTATATCTATGTATTAGGTGAGTTGGCTATGTCTCCTGATCTTGGAGAAGTGGCCTTATGTCAGAGATGCTTTTGAGGTCCAGCAGTGTGCTTCCCTCTCATCACCAGTCCAAATGATACAGGAGTTACCCCTTTGTGGGCTACTTGTGTCCTCCTGCTGTGTCAGGGTTGCTGTTAATGCAGGTACCCAGGGAGTCTAGTCTTTCCTTCCCTGGCCAGCTGTTTGTAAATCTGGTTTGGGGAGCCTCAGCATCATTGGCTGCAAGGTCTAACAGTACACTCCTGTTGCAGTTTCCCTGTTAATTGGGTAGGTACCCAGTGTAGCTGGTTGCTAGGCTCAGGGGCTTACAGTTGCTATTGGTCTCAGGCCTACAAGCCTATTGTCAGTTCTCTTAGGAGTGCAGCTGAGTGGGGCTGGCCCTAGGCATGGGAGTACTCAATTGT
The DNA here is from genome assembly GCF_021613505.1 of Equus quagga. Taxonomy (NCBI): domain Eukaryota; kingdom Metazoa; phylum Chordata; class Mammalia; order Perissodactyla; family Equidae; genus Equus; species Equus quagga. Next base: position 86,060,527 of record NC_060269.1, read on the forward strand.
TTCAGGCTTTGGAAGGTGGGGCTGATCCCTTTTATGGCTATTTGTGAAGCACAGGTCTTCTGATAAGCCTCATCCCCCACAGGATGACACACACCGTCAACACAGTGCTGGTCCATGCACACTTCCCAAACCCCTGGAGCACATGCTGATGCCCCACTGCAGAGGCCCCCACCTCTCCACCAATGCCCCCTGTGGTTCACCTGGTCCTCACAAGGCCCTGCCCAACAGAAGTTGACACATTCGCCTGCCTGTAGAGGATAAAGGTACCCAGTCAATGCAGACCAACAAGAAGCCTTGAGGGCTTGCTGTTGGGTGGGCTGGTCCCTAGAGCAGGCTGCCTGTCCTGGCTAAGGTAGATTAAATCTTTTCTATAGTGGGTGTGGCAGACCACTGGGCTAACAGGCTAGGGGAAGAATTTCAATGGTGTCTGCCAGGGTCTGTGTTGGCACGCCTGGACTAGGTCACAACAATGGCCTCCACCAATGTCTCAGTCTCTGGAGAGGTCTCTCCTCTCACTGAGACGCACCCAGAGCCTACCAGGTGAGTCTCTTTTCACCAAAAGACCATCTGCCTTCTTTCTGGTGATTTTAGGTTGCTGAGAAAGATGAGTTTGCGTGTGGGCCCTTTAAGATCTGGGTCTTTTTTGGCTTTTGTCTGAGAGCTTTTCTGGGGGTATCCCTGCTGCAGTTAATAGCTAGCAAAGCCAGATAGTAAGACCCTTGTCTCATTTGTGCTGAGTCTGAAGGATGCTTATAGCAGTATCGGTCCCCGCTCAGGACCTCACTCCTCCAGGGAGGGCTGTGTACTGTAGGGTGGCTCTCACCTGGCTGGCTGAGAAGCTCCATTGCTCCTGAAGGTGGCTTTTTTTCTCTCCAGAAGGAATTTCTGCTTCTTCCACCTTAGTCAGGATTGTCCCTTGTTGTGGGGGTTCTTTTTATCCAGTTTTCAGTTTTCTTTCCAGGGTAATTTTTTCAAAAATAACTGTAACCTGGTTGTGTTCGTGGGAAGAGCTGAATTCAGAGTCTGCCTATGCCACCATCTTGACAAGATCTTCAGTTATTTTCTTTTAACACTTGAAAAATATTGTGCCACTTTCATCTGACCCCAGGATTTCTGATGAGAAATCGTCTGCCATTAGAGTTGTTTTTCCCATATATAAAGAGAAAATGTCTTTTCTCTCTGGCTGCTTTTAAGATTTTCTCTTTGTCTTTAGTTTCCAGAAATTTAATTATGATAGGCTTGGCATGGATTTCTTTGAGTTTTTCTTGTATAGAACTCATTTAGCTTCTTGAATCTGTAGGTTTATGTCTTTTGCCAAATTTAAAAATTTTTTAGCCATTATTTCCTCAAGTACTTTTTAAGTTTGGTCTCCTTCTTCTCTCCTTCTGGGACTCTGATGACACAAATCTTAAATCTTTTCATATAGTTCCACTGTTCCCTGAGGCTCTATTTATTTAGTTAGTTTCTATTTTCTCTCTTTCAGAATGAGTAATTTATATTGTTCTGTCTTCTAGTTCACTGAGTCTTTTCTCTGTCTTCTCCATTGTATTTTTGAGCCCATTCACTGAGGTTTTTGACTAGTTTATTGCATTTTTCAGTTCTAAAATCTCATTTGGTTCTTTTTTATTTCTTACCAAGGCTTTCTATTTTTTCGTTTGTTTTAGTTGTGTTGGTAATTGCTCATTGAAGGATTTTTATTATGGCTGCTTTAAAATCTTTGTCAGATAATTCTAATATCTCTGTCATCTTGGTGTTTGTATCTATTGATCGTCGTTTTACTTTCACTTTGAGATCTTCCTGTTCCTTGGTATAACGACTTATATTTTTAGATTGAAAACTGGACATTTTTATATTATGATAATGAGACTCTGGGTCTTTTTTAAACTTTTTGTTTTAATTGGCTTTTTTGACAGTTACCTGGCTTCTTTCTTTTCAGCAGAGGAGACTTCTGCCCATTACTGCAAGGTGGAGGTAGAAGCACAAGTCCCCCATTTGGCTCCCACTGGACATTATATATAGTCTCCAGTGACACAATGGGTAGGTGGCATCATTACTGCTGGGCAGTGGTGACAGTCTTGACTCTCTACTAGGCTTTCTCTGGTGCCACCCTAGCAGGGCAAGGGAGGAGTGCCTCACTGCTGCAGGGTGAGGGCAGATGCCCAGACTCTCTGCAGAGTCTCCATTGACACCAGTGGAAGGGATGTGTAGGGGCTCTTTACAGGACAATAGGGATGAAAGCCCTGGCTCCCAACTTGGCCTTTGCTGACACCACCCTGGTAGAGGGATGAGCATGCCTTATTATAGACTCTTAAAGGGGAAAGTCTGGGCTTCCCACTCAGCCTTTGCTGCTGTGGGTAGGAGTGGGGTTTGAGTTTTTCTGCAGTGTTTGATTGGAGTAGAGCAGTCATTGTCTTAAAGTCTTCTGTATTGCCAGACTGCCCCTTTCTTCATCCTTTGGTTAGAGAGAGGGCTTTTGTTGGGACTTATTAGTCTGTTCCTACTGGCCTTTCTGGGTGGCTGGCTTCTTCAGCCCCACGTCTGGTATATATGAGACAAAAAGAAAACCCGAAGAATTTACCATGTTGTTCCTCAAGTCCCAAAGTCCCTAGCCAGTCTGCTTAATTCTCTCCACCTTTCCGTCTTCTTGTTTGTTTTATATATAATGCCCAAAGTTTCTAGTTGTCCTCAATGGGAAGGGTGGGGAAAAGTATGACTATACCATCTTCCCAGAAGAGAACATCCCATGTAATGTATTCCTTTATAAAATAAACGTCCCATGAAAATGTTCAAAGGTACGACTTACTTATCTATGCCATCCCTTTCACTTAGCTTTCCCTTAAGCGAAAACATTCCTAAAGAGATTGAGATGGAGATTCACAAGTCCAAAATGTGTTCTTAGGATGTTAATAAATCTCACAAGTAAAAGGCAAATAAGTTTAGGAAAGGCTGTGCTAAATCGTTTCCTTTACTGCTGATTTCCTGAGGGCTTTTAACGTGTTAGTATACATTCCAATTTTCCCAGGTAATAGATTCTTGAACAAGGGAATAAATTAATAGGTTTATTATTTTAGAGGAGCAAGCAGGTAGTAGTATACAGAGTAATATAGATAACCAAGAAAATTATACTTTAAAAAAATTTTGCATTAAGATTGAAGTAATCTTGGGGCTGGCCCAGTGGCGCAGCGGTTAAGTATGCATGTTCCACTTTGGTGGCCCAGGGTTGGCCGGTTTGGATCCCAGGTGCAGACATGACATAGCTTGGCAAGCCATGCTGTGGTAGGTGTTCCACACATAAAGTACAGAAATGAGGGCACGGATGTTAGCTCAGGGCCAGTCTTCCTCAAAAGAAAAAAAACAGATTGAAGTAATCTTTTCATCCCACTTGCCAGTAAGCAAAAGTATATATTAAAATGCATGAAAGAAAGTAGAGGCTTTAAATCACTTTATAGGAAGATTTTTTCATTAGGCCAGCATGTATCACTCCTGATTACAATTACATTCCCTGACTCTATCCTTATCTTTTTTCTTTCTTGGTGAGGAAGATTGGCCCTGAGCTAACATCTGTTGCCAATCTTCCTCTTTTTTTTTTTGTTGAAGAAGATTGTCCCTAAGCTAACATCTTTGTCAATCTTCCTCTATTTTGTATGTGGGATGCTGCCACAGGATGGCTTGGTGAGTGGTGTGTCGGTCTGCACCCAGGGTCTAAACCTGCAAACCCCAGACCGCTGAAGTAGAGTACGCAAACTTAACCACTATGCCACCAGGCACCCCCCCCAACCCTATCTTTGGAATATCTTGTTCATTTTCTCAGATTTATGATACACTTTCTGGGCTCTAACTCCAAGACTTTTTAATGAACTCTACATATACTTAATGAAATGGAGAAGTTGAGGGAGTAATATGATGACTGAATGGAAATCCAAGGCACATTTGAAGGTCCCTCAATTCAATTCAATTTCAGTTAAAAAACAAACAGTGGAATGCTCTAGTAACCTTGTAGAAAGGCACTATTTTCAGCCTTCTGATAAACTAGTCAGTCTGGGCTTTGATTGCAATAAAGAGTTGATTAATAAATAAGACTGTCAGAAGTAACTGAATGTATTATGTATTTAAAAAGTAATTTCTTGCAGTGATATGTTTGAATAGCTGGGCAAAGAAAATAATATGTTTTCTTTCCTTTGATACATGTTGGAGGGGGGTGGAGACTGCATAAAGTGGAACAGGAAAAAAAGGACCCCCTAAGGAAGGATGTGGTGAGATGGTGTAACCGAAAAATTCCATGTGAAGAAGATGACAAATTCTACATTGTCATTGTCCACAAGAGCATCCATTTGTCTGGGCCAAAGATTACAAGTTTGTGTTGGAGTGTTATACATGCCCCTTTCTGAGTTCAAAAATATTTTGAAAGCTAAAGAGAACTGTTGGTCCCTTCCCTTAAATTATAGCTTTCGTTTGGCTTATGAATCCACTTATAAGTATGTTTTCCATACCATCTGGCTTCTGTTCTTACTCTTGCCTAAAATCACAGGCAAAGGGATTTGAAGCGAGCCTCCAGGCATTTAGTGAGCTTGTGGCCATCTTGTAGGAGCATTCAAATTCCTAACGGCATCCTCTTTAAATGGACCTTAGTAGTTAGGAAGGAATATTCGAAGACATCTTAGTGCAAACCTTTTCTATTTTTAAATATTTGACTGTGAAAAATTTCAAACATATAGAAAATACAGAGGGTAGTACAATGAACGTCCATGTACCCCTCGACCAGCTGCAACAAATAACAACTTATATCCAATCTGGTTTCTTCTATACCTCGGTCTACTTCTGTTCCCATTCAGGGTATTTTGAAGCATAGCCTAGGCATCATATCATTTCATTTATAAATATTTCACTATGTATTTCTAACCGCAATACTGTTCTCATACCTGAAAATAATAATTTATTAATTTCATGAATTATCCAGTCAATATTAAATAGTCCCAATTGTCTTATATTTTATTTTTACAATTTGATTAAATCAGGATCAAAATACTGCCCATACACTTCCATAAGTCTCTTTTAATCTATAGGTTCTCTTTCTCTCTTTCTTCTCTCCCTCTTTGTAGTTTGTTTAAAAAATGAGTCATGGGGCTGGGCCTGTGGTCTACTGGTTAAGTTCACGCGCTCTGCTTCAGTGGCCTAGGATTTCACCAGTTCGGATCCTGGGCGCGGACATGGCACCACTTGTCAGGCCATGCTGAGGCGGTGTCCCACATGCCACAACTAGAAGGACACACAACTAAAATGTGCAACTGTGTATTGGGGGGCTGTGGGGAGAAGGAAAAAATATTGGCAACAGTTGTTACCTCAGGTGCCAATCTTTAAAAAATGAGTCATTTGCACAGAAATGGTTCAACATCTGCAAATCAATCTGCGTGATACACCACATTAACAAAATGAGGAACAAAAACCACTTGATAATCTCCACAGATGCAGAGAAAGCATTTGACAAGATACAACATCCATTCATGATTAAAAAATGGGTATAGAAGGAAAGTACCTCAACATGATAAAGGCCATATATGACAAACCCACAGCCAATGGGGAAAAATGGAAAGCCATCCCTCTGAGAACAGGAACAAGACAAGGGTGCCCACTCTCACCACTCTTATTCAACATAGTACTAGAGGTTTGGGCCAGAGCAATTAGGCAAGAAAAAGAGATAAAAAGAATCCAAATAGGCACTGAAGAAGTGAAACTCTCACTGTTTGCAGATGACATGATTTTATACATAGAAAACTCTAAAGAATCCATTGGAAAACTATTAGAAATAATCAGCAGCTACAGCAAAGTTGCAGGGTACAAAGTCAAGTTACAAAAATCAGTAGAATTCCTATACTCTAATAGTGAACTAACAGAAAAGAACTCAAGAATGCAATCCCATTTACAACTGAAACAAAAAGAATAAAATATCTAGGAATAAATTTAACCAAGGAGTGAAAGACCTATACAAAGAAAACTATAAGACATTACTGAAAGAAATTGATGATGACATAAAGAAATGGAAAGATATTCCATGCACATGGATTGGAAGAATAAACAGTTAAAATGGCCATACTACTAAAGCAGTCTACAGATTCAACACAATCCCAATCAGAATCCCAACGACATACTGCACAGAAATAGAATAAAGAATCTTAAAATTCATATGAGGCAACAAAAGACCCAGAACAGCCAAAGCAATTCTGGGAAAGAAGAACAAAGCTGGTGGCATTGCAATCCCTGACTTCAAAATATATTACAAAGCTATAGTAATCAAAACAGCATGGTACTGGTAAAAGAACAGACACACAGATAAATGGAGCTGAACTGAAAGCCCAGAAAAAAACCCACACATCTATAGACAGCCAGTCTTCAACAAAGGAGCCAAGAACATACAATGGAGAAATTAAAGCCTCCTCAGTAAATGGTGCTGGGAAAACTGGACAGCCACATGCAAAAGAATTAAAGTAGACCATTATCTTTCTCCATGCACAAAAATAGACTCAAAATGGACCAAAGATTTGAAAGTAAGACCTGAAACCATAAAACTTCTGGAAGAGAATATAGGCAGTACACTCTTAACATCAGACTTAAAAAGAACTTTTCAAATACCATGTCTACTCAGACAAGGGAAACCAAAGAAAAAAATGAACAAGTGGGATTTCATCAGACCGAAAGCCTTCTGGAAGGCAAAGGAAACAAAAGTAAAAATGAGAACACAACCCACCAACTGGGAGAAAATATTTGCAAATCATCTATACAATAAGGGGTCAATCTCCATAATATATAAAGAACTCACACAAATGAACTACAAAAAAACAAACACCCCATTCAAAAAGTGGGTAGAAGATATAAACAGACATTTTTCCAAAGGAGACATAAAGATGGCCAATAGACACATGAAAAGATGCTCATCATCACTAATCATCAGGGAAATGCAAATCAAAACTACACTTAGGCATAATCTTATGCCCATTAGAATGGCTATAATCACCAAGACCAAAAATAATATATGTTGGAGAGGTTGTGGAGAAAAGCGAACCCTCATCCACTGCTGGTGGGAATGCAAACTGGTGCAGCCACTGTGGAAAACAGTATGACGATTTCTCAAAAAATTAAAAATAGAAATTCCCTATGGCCCAGCTATCCCACTACTGGGGGTACTTTCCAAAAGAACTGGAAATGAACAATTCAAAGAGCCTTATGCACCCCTATGTACATTGCAGCACTATTCACAATAGCCAAGAAATGGAAGCAACCCAAGTGCCCATTGACTGATGATTGGATAAAGAAGATGTGGTATATATGTATACACAATGGAATACTACTCAGCCATAAAAAATGGTCCCATTCACAAACACATGGATGGACCTTGACGGCATCATGTTAAGCAAAATAAGCCAGACAGAGAAAGACAAACACCATATGATTTCACTCATATGAGGAATATAAACAAACTTATGGACAAAGAGAGCAAATTAATGGTTACTGGGGGAAGGGGGGTAGAGGGTGGGCACAAGGGGTGAAGGGGCATATTTACATGGTGTATGACAAACAATAATCCACAACTGAAATCTCACTATGTTATAAGCAATTATGACCATGATAAAAAAAAATGGGTCATTTGTCTGATTTTGCTGATTGCATCTCTGGTATTGTCTAATATATTTCTGTGTTTTCTGTGAATTGGTAGTTAGATCTGACTCTAAATCTTGGTCAGATTCAGATTGGCCTTTTTAATCAAGACTATTTCATAGCTGGTTTTGTGTACCTTCATCAAGATGTATCTGTCTTTTGTGAGGTTAACAGGGATTGATGACCATTGTGTGGATCTAGTAATTCATTAGGGTTGCAGAGTGGTGATATTATATTTATTTCATTGATTTCTAATCTCCCTTTGACAACAGAATGATTTATTTCCTGTTCTTCCTTCCCCTAACAAGAATCAAGGCCCTATTCATGTTTCCTTAGTCACGGAAATCTTATGTTTTCAGAAATCTTCAAATACAACTTCGAATGAATATTCATAGATTTTTACCAACAAGCTCTTTGACACTTCACCATGGATTTTAAATTAATGTCATATGTTCCTGGAACATAAGAACCAAAGTAACATATTTCTTCTTAATAATGTGGTGCATTAATATTTTTAACTCATAAGCAAATTCATGAATTAATCAATCCAACTAGTAAGCACCAAAAACAACCTATAGGTTATTGGTTGGAGTGTCAGCTGGTATTTTTTTTAAAGTATTATTTGACAAGATCTCTCAAAATTAAAAATGCAGAAAATCCTATGTGCTAGAAATTCCACTTATAGGAAATTTATCCCATATAATTTCCATAAATTTGCAAGGATCTATGAACAAATTGTTCATGAAAGTACTATTTATAATAAAAAATTGGGAAAAAAGCCTTGTGATTTTGTTTAGCAGAAGACTGATTAAATAGTTTTATGTCCATATGGTGCAGTTATGCAATTTTTACAAAGTATTAAGTAAATTGACATAGAGAGTTCACAGACTGTGAACTGAGCTTTTGTGGTCAGGCAGGAAATGAAATTTTATTACTGTGAACTATATATAATTCTACAATTAAAACAAATTAGAACGTATTATTTTTAAATAAAAGTGAAATCTTTTAAAGTAATCTACAGCTTTAGATAAGATGGGGAGAAAGAGTTTGATGTGAGTTTACTATTTCTGTAAGGACATTTAATTCACATGGAGGATCTTATGGTTGGCAATTGTTACATTATGAAGAATAGTCTCACTTGTAATCCTGAACGTAATTAATCAATGACAATGGGCAGCAATTAGGAAGTTTAGCTCCTTGGATCAACGATCCATGTCAGTTGGAAAGGGCTCAGAATACTGGGTTAGGGCACAATATTATGTAAACGATAGAGGGACAAATGAGTTCTTGCTAGAGAATGATCAGCGATGAGATGGGGAGATTTCAGCTAGACTTTGATACAACAGGATAAATGGGACACGTGAGACTGGCATTCCAGACAAAGATGACAAAGATGTAAAGGTGTGCTCGGGCAAGGATGTGCAGACTACTTTGGTTGGTGTGAGAGTTCATGTAGGGGGGAAATGCGGATATGGTTAGAATGATATATCTGGACGTTGAAGCCTGGTTTGACGATGTGGACTTTAAAGGCAATGAGAAATCACTGAAAATTTACAGAGTTGATCAACAGAGGAGAGATCACTGAACTGCATAGAGTCAAGGAAGAATGATCACTAATCATATTTTATAAGACTACAAGCATGGAATCATCCTGGAGGCCAGATTTGAGCAAGAATAGAAGCCAAGGCCCTTTTGCATTCTCAACTGAAGCTTTTACCACCTGCCTGCCAAGGGAAAAGTGAGAAGAAGGCTGTCACCTTTTGCCCTTTGCTTATTGCACTAATTGGCTATTTTGATGAAACTCCATTCTGTCTCTCAGCACCTCTAGTCATTGTAAATTTTTCCACTGGAACAAGGAGAGATAGCAGCTGACTGCTTTATTCATCACAGTGACACTGTTAGCTTTCCACCTTCCTAATGAAATTCTCCAGTTGGCTGTGAAAATAGCAGGAAGCCAGCTATATTTAGCAAAGGAAAGCAACAAGTCTAAGCAGTGTGCAGGCAGGGGGAAAAATAGAAGCACTAAGTCTTATGATTAGTGCAACCAGCAGTACTACTCACAATTTTCCATATTTTGTAAGTGGCAAAAGCAGAGTGTTTTGTTTTTTAAACCAAAGTAAAGCCTACAGCTTCCTTCACTATTATGTCTAAACAAAATGTTTTATTTACTCAAGGAGCAGATATTTTTAGATGTTAAAAGAATGACAGAATAATGTACTTTTTGAAATAAACCAGCCAGTAAATATAGTTTTGCTAATATTCACTACTTCCTTTTTGATTAAAACATTTCATATTTAGGAACTGGTGTAATAAGTATTTTCAGTCAATTTCCTATAAGACTTTTACTCTCCCATAATCCTGCATTAAATTTTCTCCATTTTTATGAGGTCCAGCAGCTTCACTTGAGTTAAAAGTTTTAGGTTGTTTTCGCAAGACTTAATGAGACTTGTATATAAAATTTTTTATGCTTAGAATTTCAGATCCTTAGCACCTCTGACGTAACTTTCTATCACCACTCTCGTGTTTCCTGAGAGGCATGCATTCTTTGCTTAAACCCACAGAGAGAAATGTGGAGGAATTTACTAATTTATGAGATCAGTTTTACTGTAATGGAAAAGTGCTTCCTTCTATTGAACTGAAATCTTTCTCCTAATTTCTACTTACAAGGGCTGCCCTCTACATAGAAACAGACAATGTCTATTCCTAATGTCCAATGTCTATTCCATATTAGCTCTTCAAATTTTTGAAGTCACTGCCACTATTCCTATGCTCTTCTCTTCAAAGAACTCGACTTCATTGAGACAAAAAAGAACGCAACTTCATTGCCTTCATTCCTCCTCAGGCAATTGGCTTTCCAGCTCATGAAGGAACAGATATAATCTGACCAGAGTATATGTTTAATGGGCTAAAATAATCCCTGGTTCTCACCTTTGGGTCATATTGAGTTTGGTCAATTCATCTTCCCAGATTTTTTTTTTTTTAAGATTTTATTTTTTTCCTTTTTCTCCCCAAAGCCCCCGGGTACATAGTTGTATATTCTTCGTTGTGGGTCCCCCTAGTTGTGGCATGTGGGATGCTGCCTCAGCGTGGTTTGATGAGCAGTGCCATGTCCGCGCCCAGGATTCGGACCAACGAAACACTGGGCCGCCTGCAGCAGAGCACGCGAAGTCAACCACTCGGCCACGGGGCCAGCCCCTCATCTTCCCGGATTTTAAATTAAAGGCACAATTGTGATATACCCGTGTGTTCAGTTAGAGGAATATCTTTCTGTTATCTTTCTAGGACATCTGCTTTGTGAATACAAGATCTGTTGCCCAGAGCACCTGGCCTCTTCTTTCAGCGTGGGCTCCCATTCAGCACACACAGAAAGTGTTTGCTTAAACCTTCAAAGGGTTGATGTTTCTTCTTCATCTGTGGTTTCGCTCTGGGTCTCCAAAGTAAATAACCAAATTAAAAAAGAAATTTGAAAGGCTCTATAAACATATGACCTCCAAGTAAACCTCCAAGGCCAACAAATGGCTGGTTGATTGGTTGATTAGTTTGTCTAGCTAGTAATATTTTTAAGAATGTGTCAGAGTAATTTTAGATACATACATACTATATTTAACTACAAATTATCCTCCCCAGCATTGGGTTTGCTATTTTTCCAAATCATTTCCTCTTTGGTGGGCTGCTATGGCGGTCAACTTCAGGAAGTGCCCTGAAAGCTTGATCAAAGGAGGATAAATTGAAAAATCAATATAATAATGCTTAATCACTAGACCCATTGTCCTCATTACTCTCGTTAAGCTTCCACATGTCACCAGAGGACAATTATTAATAGGAAATCGTCTTCCTGGATAATATAAAATACAATTCTTTCATTAAGTTATTTCTACTCAAAAAATTCTAGCACAAAGTGAGAGCAAAATTTGGCAAAAACGATTGGAATAAATCTTGAACTTTTTCTTAGAATAGATTTAAATTATATTTGCGTACCATTGGTAATGCTAGTGTTCATTTTAATATGTAAACCTCTCACTTCCTTTGTAACATTTTTTCCGTGTTTACATAATTATAACTGGGTGTTCTGAGTTATCCATCAGGAAAGACTTGTGTCATATTTTAACATGTGTCTAACCCCAAATCCTAAGTACACAACAACTATATTTAAAAAGGGAGGGAATTGTGTGGATCCCAAATGGATGCCAGAGTGGCATCCACAGAGTATAAAATATATAATTTTTCTCCAATTTGTAAACAATGGAAGTCATCAGAATCTTCAAACATTTCATTGGCCTATTATGTCCTATGTCCAGCCAAGGGTTGAGTTCATAGTGAATCTAACATGCTCAGTAACCCCTTAACTAACTCCTCCTAGCTGGGGTTTATCATGATTTAGACAGTTGGTGCTGGTCCTTTTCCACAAGTGTGGCTGTGGAAAGCAGTTGGCGTCAAGTCTTAAAGTTCATTCTAGAAAGCTCTCCCTCATCATCTTCCCCCTCAGCAGTCTTTACCTCTCCTGACCAAGCAGAGATGCATTGTTCAATTAGCCATTCACTCTTCTGTGCTCTCTCTCATGTTGTCACAACATATTACTTCACTCATTTTGCTAATGAAATTTACATTTATTTGTCTTGGTTGCCCAGCAGATGTTAACTTCTTGAACACCTTAACTTAATAATTATTGATTTTACTCTTTCTGGCATTATTTAGACCAGCTTTATTTTACCATCTCTTTTATTACTATTATTTGTATAAAGTGCTTTCATAAAAATGAATTTTTGGTATAATACAGTGTCATACTCCTCCCTTAGGGAGTAATCTTGTTAGACCTCTGATTATAGCAATATAGGGTTTTGTAATCTTAAGAAACTGTTTTTCATGGTTTTCCTACATCAGTTTGGAATACCGCTTCCTGATTTATGAGGGCAAAGCAAATAAAGAGTACTTGTTTTCATAAGACATTTTCACTCTAAGTGGCACTTCTCAAAAACACCACGGTTCTATGATTTTGGGTTCCCATATTTATTTTAAGTTACTGCTTGGGAAAAGTTCCATATTATAGTAATGAAAAGTAAGTCTTCTTTCAAGATGAATTTTGACCCTTGTTGGAGGTATTAATGCAAAGTTGCAAATAGTTTCCCCTTTCCCTACTCCCCAATCTATTTCACATTATTCTTTTCCTTGACATGTTATAAAAAATCACTTGTGAAAAAAGTGGCCGGGTGAGAACTTTAATCCTACTTGAAGCTGAGCTGTGTGCTGGCTGCCGCGTGTAGCAGAAGAAAAACTTCACGAGCAGCCCCAACTTAGAGAAGACAAGATTTACAGGCACATGAAAATTATTGAATGAAATAAGAGCATCAAATTGTAGAACACACTTAAGTGCCCAGTGAGTAAAATACAAGCATTATATTTTACGTTCACATAACTTCTTTCTCCAAGTTTCTCGAAGGAATTTAAAGAGTGAATAGGAAGAGCTAACAATTGTTGCCATGCACTATGTGCCATCTGCTGAACACAGAGCTTTGGTGAATTACTTACTGAATCCCAGCAACAGCCTCTCTAGGGAAGTACTATTGTTATTTCTGTCTCAAAGGAGAGAACACTAAAGCCTACAAAAGCTAAACCGTTCATTCAACATCACAACAGGACAAAGTGGCCAAGTTTAGACCCATCTCTGACTCTGACTCAAAACTCACAGGTGCTCTCAACCTCTGCCCTTTGTTCTTCAAACTGCAGCTCACAGCCCACTCGGAGAGATTGTCAGAACAATTTAGTGGGCCACAACCATGATTTTAAGAAATAAAATGAAATAGAAATTAGCGTGGTACATCCCACATTCATATTGTTTTGTGGAATTTCTGTGTGTGTGTTTGTAAGTGGACTAGGTCGTGGCATGAAACGTAATGCTTATTATGTGTTAGAGGCAAAAAAGTTTGCAAAGTACAGCCACACCGTGCTGCCTCTCATAGAAATCTTAATCAGGCCTATGGAGATGATAGAAATAGAGACTTTTTTCAGTTGATGGATGAAGAGATGGAGGACCAGAAGTAAGGCAGGACTGTGTCTTAAAATGAGAAATATATGGAACTGGGAATGCAGCTTGGCTTCATTGAGTGATAGCAATATGCAACATACCATACTACATGCTATGGGGAATTTAAAGATATTGAAGACGCTCTTCTCAAGCTTCCAGTCTAGAAGAATAGGTAAAGTTTGCAGGGAGAGAGATGGTGGCTAAGAGAGGCATCCTAAGTATTATGAAGAGGCAGAGTATGTGTCACTAAGTAACTTATTCTTTCATGATTTTAGGGCTATTTGAAGAGTCCTTTTATTCCAGATAACCTCCCTACCTGCTTTCTAGGATGCCTGAACTAGTAGCAAAACTTAATTCTTGTGGGGGAGATAGTTTTCTTTTTGAGGGAGGTGCTTTCTTAAAACGCAAATAATTTTTGGAGAAGTGATGGCTCAACTTTGAAGGATTGGTCTTTAATATGAAAGAATTGTCCCAGATTAGCGGGTTTTATTTGACAGCGAGGAGGTGAGATCCTAAATACCTAGGAGTTTATTGGGTGCAGGAGTAAGAATGTCTTTTGAGTGAAGTGTTGCAGGATACTAGTTATCCAGGGAAAATAAGAGGAGAAGACAGAAGCTAAGAAGGGAGGCCAAATTATACAGTTCTGCTTAGGACTGGTGCTATCTAGACTCGTGCACTCAGATGGCTAGAAAATAGACAGAAAGGGAACAGAGTTTGAACTCACAAAGGAACTTGCAGTTGGCTGGCACTGCTTGCCCATCAGTTCTTGCCCCACTCTGCCGTCCAGCCTGTGTTGCAGACCACACATTCTCAGCTGAGATGATATTGCACCCAAGGAATGATTAGTTCTTGGGGGGTGAAAAAAATCATACTCTTTTTGTGTATATATACGGATATATATATATATATATATATTTGTAATATGTAAGCCAGTATATGGTATATCCATGGCTTTAAAATTTCATGGGAGAGTGGGGAAGAGTTAGGAAAAAACATGTCTAAAAAATCTTCTGGGGGGAGGCAGTAATAAAAAGAAGGTTGAGAAACACTGATGGGGAGGGGTTCTGAACTAAAAGGTCAGATTTACTCTGTACAGAAAAAAATGAGAAGAGACAGAAAGAAGGGAGCTAGTAAGTCTGTGGGTTTCAGGGAAAACGTTCAAGGGGAGTGTGGCAAGAAAGACGTGGGGGAGCTGTGGGGAGAGAGGAAATGAAGAGAAAAGGGGAAAGCGATTTAAAACATATTACCGTGGATTGTGAATAGAATTCCCTTTGATGCTGGTCTAAAGCAGTAACTAAGGATTAGATACACTTACTTAGTTTTGACTTTTGAACTTTAGTGGTGGCATCAAGAAAATCAATTCTTTGAGGTGAATAACCATCTTTTTCAATCTTACGTAAAATGTGCTTTTCAATCTTACGTAAAACGCTATAAAAATGCCACCATCATAGCTTCTGTAGCACGCCTTCAATAATATAACTCCTTAAGACCATGTTATTTAGAAGCTACAACAATTGATTGTGTTTTTTTGAAAGCAGCCCCTGAAGAGACTGGGCCTCATGAACCCTGGACTTTATTTGGGTTATGGGGTTTATTTAATTATCCTGGAAGCAATTTAGGCTGAAGCATCTATATGAAGGTGTGTTTTTGAGTTCTTTAGGGGAGCCTCAAAGGCATTAAATTGTGTTTTGTGCAACTTTGAACACCTATCTACGTGAATGCCACCAGTCCAGGGAAGTCCCAGGATCTGGTGTCAGAGTATCTACAAAGGACCCAGGCATCCTCAGTGTTTCCTTGGCTTTAGGAAGGAGCCATGTCTTCTAATGATGTAGAGAAGTGATTCTTCAGAGATCTACTGCAAATCAGTGTCATTCTTGGGAAGTGGGTTCAAGTCTACCTTGTTCCATTCACTAGCTTAAAATAATAGCATCTACCCTCAAATGAACAGTAATGTGGCCCATTCTCCACTGTCAGGGAGGTACTCAGAATCACTCATTGTGTTGTGAGTAAAGTCTTTTCATCATCAGGGAAGGTTTTGTAGGGAAGGAAGACATTTCCTCTACCAGCTCTGGGTCCTTCTGCTGGACAAGGAATTAAATTCACACGAGACAGAATAACAGGAGAAAATTAAACAAAGCTTTATAACTTGTATACATGCGAGAGGCTCAGGCAAACTGAGCAACTCAGCCAACTGGTCGAGGCTGCCTGTTTAAGTGTCTTCAGCTACAGACAAGGAGGGTGTTGGGGGTAGTGGTTTGGGTCTTCAAAGTGGAGGAGGGCAACCCACATGGAAATGGAAAAGCAAATGTTTGGTAAATAGAACTTTGATAAGAGTGGGCTTAGCAAACATCCTCCCAGTCTACCAGAATCCAAAATTATCTATGGTGATGACCTGTCCTGGGGACAGACCTTTATTTTAAATTTCTTTTAGGCAGTTAGGGGGGAAAGGTCGAATGTTCTTGCTGAGTCTGAGCCTTTATTGTCTGCAGCTCGAAATAGTCCACATACCAGAGTGGCACATCTTGGGGTGGTCTGCCCTGAACCCCATCAGTTTACAGCACTGTACTAAAGTGTGAGGATGTTTGTTAAATGGATTACTGTACAAATATCAAGTTAGACTTCTCAAAGATAGTGCCAGACTCCAAAGGTCAGAAAGATGATGGGGCTTTTGCATTAAATTAGGAGCACAGATGTTCCAGTTCATTTAATAAGGAATGCCTTACCAATGATAAATACCTGAATCACCTGAACCAATTATACAAGTTAAAGGAGCAAAATATGGCTAGGATTCAATGCACTTGGGTGCTTCCTTACTACCTTTTTTTAAAAAAACTGCAGTAAGAATATTTAACAGGAGAGCTACTCTTTTAACAAATTTTTTAGTATACGATACACTACTGATAACTATATCGGCACGATGTTGTACAGCTGATCTCTAGAACTTTCCTTGCACAACTGAAATTTCATACCCATCCCCGCTCCCTCCAGCCCCTGGCAACCACCATTCTACTCTGCTTCTCTGAGGTTTTTGAGGCTATTTTAGATATCTCATGTAAGTGGACTCCTTCCTACCCTTAAGTTGGCATCTGAGTGTTGGCAAAGGAGTGAGAGAGAAGAGGGAGAAAGGAGCAATAAATGGGCAAGGGCAGGCAGGCACTTTCCAGACATAGTTTGGAAATATTCCAAATTGTGTAGGTAAAAATAAATAGCGTTTTTTGTAAATTTCTTTTTCCCCACTTGTGAGTTGTCTGATGTGATCATGACCTTGTCAGCAAATTCTATTTTCATTGTAACTGGAAAATCTTTTACCTCATACTCACTTTGAGGAAATTTTAGCCCATACTGTTCTAATTTCTTCCTTCACTAATTTGCCTTCTTCTCCTTTGTCTGAGAAGCTTCGCGGAAAGTTCAATTCATTTGTCCAAGAGTTTCTTCCTCAAGGTCATTCTAAAATTTCGTTGTATTATATAAATTTCACTTTAGTAATTGCTATTTCCCTTGTAATAAATTCTGTTCTCTTTTTTTTTTTTTTAAGATTTTATTTTTTTCCTTTTTCTCCCCAAAGCCCCCCCGGTACATAGTTGTGTATTCTTCGTTGTGGGTTCTTCTAGTTGTGGCATGTGGGACGCTGCCTCAGTGTGGTCTGATGAGCAGTGCCATGTCCGCGCCCAGGATTCGAACTAACGAAACACTGGGCCGCCTGCTGCGGAGCACGCGAACTTAACCACTCGGCCACAGGGCCAGCCCCTCTGTTCTCTTTTCTTAAACCTAAGTTGTGAGGTAACACAGCCGGTACAACCTCAATTCAGATGGTAGCGATATGATTGGAGCAGTGACGGAAGAATTCTGTGGAAGTGGAAAGAATACCTGATATTTTAAAAGTGGACTCTATGGTATCTCCACTTCCTCCTAACTATTAAGTGGTTAATATAAATTAAAAATAAAATTTGTTTTGTTTTGAAGCTCTTTCAAGAATTTCGGAAAATATCTGAGAATGATTCAAGGAAATCTGTGATGTCCCATAAATGGGCATGGAAATTAATGAATCAGAAACAAAGTAACTTCACTCTAATGCTCTCATCGTTGGTGTATACCAGATGTGAGCAACAGTATAAATTATCCTATACTCTAGTAGTTAGGAAAGTGCATCAAGGTCAAGATTTACATTTAAAATTGGCTGCATTTTGGGGGGAAAGACGACGCTTATATATAGTCTCTACACATTCTCCTCCAGTTATTATTTATAGTTAAACTCTGTTCAATATATAATTAGTCCCACACTTAGTGCTGTAATAAAGACTACAGGAGATACAAAAGAACTAAGTGGTTCTCTGCCAGGGAGAAAATTATCATTAAAAAGATAAGACGGCACTCGTAAGGAACTGCTTCAGGAAACTAAAGAAACTTAGTTTCAAAGCTAAAATACTTCTTTAATCACCCATGTGTATTTTAGCAAAAACCTAGAACACGACGAGAATATAAATTAACCTCAAGTAGCTTAATAGCCAGTGTTTTTGTGACTGTCTATTGAATTCAACATGGCAGCCACAGGAAGCACAGGAAATGAGGTGGGACAGAGAGTGGGTTGGGGTGACGCTGGTGTTGTTCCACTGTGTTTCCATGAAGGTTTGCATAAAGTGGCCTTTAGGATGTTTGCTGAAACCCACCTACAGGGGAAATGTTGTTGTTTTGTTTGAACTTGAGGTAAAATGAGCTGCCATGTCCTGGACTCAGCGGCCCACCTCAGTAAGCCAGCCAGGAAGGCACCATCTCTAGGGCTTCCCGGCCTCTCACCCCATTGCAGGGGCCTGGCTTGTGTTGCCCTAACCAAGTACACCTCTTTTTGACATCCTGAATCGTCTTCTTATTCTTTTACCCACAAGGAAACAAATATTAAAAATACAAGAAGTTTTTATAGCAACAAGAAGAGGTCAACACAAAGTCTGTAACTTACAAGCATCAATGGAAACTGGTGTTAACGGAACAGCAGTGATCTCTGCAGGGCTGGCTCCATGGGTGGGCGGCCTGTGCTGTCACACAGACCCTGCTCAGAAGGGACCCCTACTTGGTTTAATGTTCTACTGTTGCCATCTTGAAATTCTTAGTAATTATCTTTGAACTTGTGTTTTGTAAGTGAAGTCTGTTGGGACGATGGAGCATGCGCTTGAGCAGATGAGACACGCTGAAGGAAGGAGCTTTATAATTTAGTACCTTCGCCAGCACTTTGCCCCTGCTTTCTGAACAGGAGGCCCTGCATTTTCACAAATCATGGAGCTGGTCTTGTCTCTTTGTGGATCTCTACAGTTTTTTGTTCTACTAATAATAGCACACCTTTTGAGAGTTTTCTCCAAGAGGTCATGTTCATCTACTAAACTTGTATCATAACGTTTTGTTGCAAATAATCTTGAGACTACTCTGTAGGAGTCAGTTTATGAGAATGATTGTCTTAGTCTGTTCAGGCTGCTGTATCAGAAGGACCATAGACTGAGTGGCGTGAACAGCAAACAGTTATTTATCATGGCTCTGGAGCCTGGGAAGTCCAAGATCAAGACACTAGCAGGTTCAGTGTTTGGTGAGGGCCTGCCTTCTGGTCCATAGACAGCCGTCTTCCAGTAACTTCACAGGGCTGAAGGGGCGGGAGAGCTCTGTTGGGTCTCATTGATAAGGGCACTAAATCTCATTCATGAGGGATCCACTCTCATAACTTAATCACCTCCGCAAGGGCCCCCCTCAAAATGCCCTCACGCTGGGGATTAGGTTTCAACATATGAATTTAGGGCTTCATATTCAGTTTATGGCTATAGGAAATGGTGTTAACTATTATTAGTATCAGTGTTAACAATTCTAAAATCAAAACTACTTAAAAGAGTAAAATGCGCCTGTCAAATATAGTTGCCATGGATACTGAAGGTATTTCTAAAAGATTTTCAAAAATGTCACATATAGCTTCCCAAGATGACTATTTCAAAGAGATTTCTCTTGGATGCATACTGATAATAAAGAAAATCGGTCTCATCAGTATAATTATTGATCATAATTGGAAAAAAAGTATTTATAGAACTGAAGGAAAGCTGAAATCTTGCTGTCTGATCTGACTTTATATCTTAAAAAGAATCAACTTTTCCGTAGACCTGCCCTGGGCTAATGACCTAGCTCAAGAATATGAAACCTCTAGCAACTAACATTATCAACTCAGGATAACCTCAACTCCAGAAAAGAAGATCTATATTCAGCTAATTCGAAATTGTACCTATATATCACATCTAATTACAAGGGCACAAGTTGCTTAGGTAGCAGGATGAGCTTTTGAAAAGTCAGTTACAAACGCCCAACTAGTAATATTGGGCATTTTTTTCTGTTGTGAACTTACCAAGAAAGAACAAAAGCTTGTCTACACCATGTCACCTACGCCACCAACCATCACCCCATCCCCACCCCCCAAAAAAGGGGGAAAATAGGAATTTCTAAGGGTCAATATTCCTTGAATCTCATTATTCTTAAGGAATATCTGAGAAGTCTTCAAAAATGCAAACTCCCTGTGTGAACCAACAGAGATCCTGGTTCTTTGATCTGCAGTGGGATCCGGGAACCAATACTTTTAATTCTTGGGAGGACTTTCTTCATTTGCCTGAGTTCCTCCAACTTCCCTGGCTGCTGCTTCTTGGCATTTTTTTTGGTGCTTCCTCCTCACTTCTCTTACCTCTAAATTTTAGTGTGACCAAGGGTTCCCACCTATTCTTAGACTGCGTTTCTTTTCTATTTTCACTCATTCCCTGGATGATCTCATTCACTCTCATGTCTCCCAAACTGTTCATATGTGGATGGCTCCCAAATTCATATTCCTAGCCCAATTTTTCCATAAATCTCAGAGATTGAGTGTCCATCTGCATCCATGACCTTGCCGTTGGATGTCTAATAGGTATTGTCTTAGTTTTGGTTGCACCAGAAACAGACTCTGGAAAAGGATTCAAGTAAAGTAGATTTTTTTGATTTTTGGTTTTTTTTTTGAGGAAGATTAGCCCTGAGCTAACATCTGCCACCAATCCTCCTCTTTTTGCTGAGGAAGACTGACCCTGAGCTAACACCTGTGCCCGTCTTCCTCTACTTTATATGTGGGACTCCTGCCACAGCATGGCTTGATAAGCGGTGTGGAGGTCTGTACCCGGCATCCGAACCGGTGAACCCTGGGCTGCCAAAGCAGAGTGTGTGAACTTAACTGCTGTGCAACCGGGCCAGCCCGTTTGTTATGTTTTATTTTGGATGATGGAAATGAAAGTAAGGAAATGGGGAAGTAAGACAAAGAAATGAAAAAATCCAATAAAGGATTCATTATCAAACCAACCATCCTGTGGGCAAATGGAATGTGCCCCTGCTGGGGGAACTCTGGGGACAAAAACACAAGCCTCAGAGTTATTCTAGCCAAAGGGTGAGGGAACTGGGGTATTTATACTCCAAATCCTGTCAGTGACTGATTGACAGCTGCTCCTGGAGGGCATTAATTCCCTGACACTTCCAGCCAGTTTTGGTGGTAAAGCAGACTCCTGCAGGAAGAGTCCTCAGACAAAGGTGTGAAGTTCTGGAATTGGAAGTCGGGCCGATGTGCCCTGGATTGGACAAGAAGACAGGTGTGGGCCATCAACCACCTCTGCCACAGGCACTTCAGACTTAACGTGTCTTCGATATTCACTATTTCCAAACCTGCTCCTCCCACAGGCCTCCCAGTCTCAGAGGTGCAGCTCCATCCTTCTATGGCTCAGGCTGAAAACCTTGCAGTCAATGCTGAGTCTTTTCTTTCACGCTCCAGATCCCATCCACCAGCAAATTCAGTCTACTCTACTTTCAAATACATCCTTAATCCAATACTGCTTCTGCCTTTGCCCCAGCCTCTACCCAATAACCAAGTGATCCTTCTAAAATGTAGGTCAGAAGATGGCACTTCCCTGCTCAAGACACTCTGATGACTTTCCATTCCACTCAGAGCGAAAGCCAAAGTATTTCCTAAGACCCATAAAATCTTATAATTTGGCACTCCCCTCCCCACCCCCCTGCAACTTCATTATATCTCTGACCTCTTCTTTGACTACTCTCTTTTCACCAGTCACACAAGTCGTGCTTAATGTTCCTCAAACATGATAGACACACTCCTGCCTCAGGGCCTTTGCATTGGCTATTCCCTTTCCCAGGAGTGTCCTTTCACCTGATATTGTCTTGGCTTGCTTCCCTACTTCCTTCAGCTTTGTAGTCAAAAGTCACTTTGAGAATTTTCCTTGCCACCCTACATAAAATGTTACCTGTTCCCACTTGTTTCTAGACATCTTCCCCAACTTAGTTTTTTTCCTTAGCATTAGTCACTATATAACATACTACATATTTTATTTAATTTATTTTGTTTATTGCCTGTATCCAACCCAGAACTTAAGCTCCTAATGGCAGGATTTTTTGCTTGTCCTCAATGCCTGGTATCTTTTTTGCACTCAATAGATATTTGTTGAATAAAAGAATGAAATTCACACTATTATACTTTTTTGAGCTCATTCAAATCTGAATCATAAAGCGTTCCCAAATTAATTTATATGTGGTATCAGACTAAAGTTTAACAAGCCCATTTCTCCTTGGCAAGAAAATGATTCAGCAAGAGAGTGGACAGAGATTGACCTAAATTGGTATAATATGCATGGTGGCTCAAGTTGGTGCATTCTTCCATAGGTGATGAAAAAATGTCTCAATGTTTCCCCTTGTCTAACCACAGCCTTCGTTAGCAAGGTAGTTATTACTTAGGTAGTTGTGTGTCCCAGGGCTTGACTTTGTGATTTGCTTTTGCCAATGGGTAATTAGCAACTACGAGGCAAGCAGGGCACCGGAAAGGGCTTACGCATGAGACTATCAGAGAATGAACCGGAGCTGACCTCTGGAGGATGCAGAGCCATGAGGAAGAGAACTGAGGCAACAGCCTGCCAAACACCAGACATGTGAGGGAGGCTGTGCTAGACTATCCAACCCTCAGCGAGCCAGCCGGCTGACCACAGTGACCTGAGAGCCCAGGAGAGATGAGCTGAGAAGTCTAGTCTGGAAGAACCACCCACCCAAAAGGCCTATAAACTAAATAAAGTAGTCATCATTTTAAGGCCCTAAGTTTGAAATATTTATATATATATATTTCTTGATAACTCAAATCTACATTGGTTTTCACATTTTTCAGTTGTCCCTTAGTTCCTATCATTTACTGTATCTATTTCAAGTCTATAGAAGGGCCTCTACTTAAGGGCATATGCGAATTGCCCTAATTCCTATCCAAGTATTTTAGAATTAAGTCCTACTCTTAGAATTTGATGTATATATCCTATCCCTCCCCATCTAAACCATATGATTTGACCTTCCTTATTTAAGGATTTCCTGACAGCAATATATTATCATTAAATAAAGAAGATTGGCTTAATTTATTCCCAGTATATAACCTATAAAAAAAAATAGCCCAATTATTGAGGCTGCTTGTTATAATAGGAATGCTTGGTACCGTATTGTTATGAATGACCTAACTCAATTCATCTACTCAGAATTTTCAAGCTCTTCTAAGTATTTGTATCCTCCAATAATTAGGAGAGGCTGGGAGCTACAGGACTCCTTCACAACATTGCTACCATGGTGAAAACAGTCTCAGACAGAATCTGCTACACGTTTATGCATTTACTAGCAAACAGATAAAAACCACCAAGGCACAAGAAGACCTTACTCTCCATCTCTTTAGGCTCCCCAACAGGCAGCCTGTATGAAAAATTCATTCTTCCACAAATGCAGTAACATTCTGATGACAGGCTCAGCTAACCTTCCAGTTAGGTTAGGAAACAGAATCCTCCATTAATTAGGAGGTTTAGGTGACCTTACTCTAGAAGAATTAGGCTAGTGGGTGCATCAGATTCTTTTACTCTGTTCAGAAAAAGAGTTTCTTGTACACTCTTTCTAGCAGTTTATCTTGTCTGGGGTTCACTCAGTATTTTGAATCTGTAGGTTTTGTCTTTTGCCAAATTTGGAAAGTTTTCATCCATTATTTCTTCAAGTACCTTACCAGCCTTGCCCTCTTTTTCCTCTCCTTGGATTTCCATGACACAAATGTTAGCGCTTTTATTGTAGTCCTACTGATCCCTGACGCTCTGTTCATTTTTTTTCCAGTCCATTTTTTCTCTGTGTTTAGATGGAATAATTTCTATTGTTGTCTCTTCCAGTTCACTGATTCTTTCCTCTGTCCTCTCCATTCTTCTACTGAGCTCATCCACTGAGTTTTTTATTTATGTTATTTTATTTTTCAGTTCTAAAATTTTCGTTCAATTCTTTATATCTTCAATTTCTTTTCTGAAACTCTGTTTTTTATTTATTGAAAGTATGTTCATAAATTGCTCATTGAAGCACTTAATGATGGTTGCTTTAAAATTATTTGTTAGACAATTCTAACATCTCTGTGATCTCAGTGTTGGCATCTGTTGATTGCCTTTTGTCGTTCAATTCAAGATCTTCCATTTCTTTGAATGATGAGTGATTTTCAGTTGAGTCTTGAATATTTTTATAACATATTATGAGACTCCGGATCTCATTTAACTTCTGTCTTAGCTGACTTTCTACGACTCCACTCCAGCAGGGGAGGGGTGTGCCCTGCCTCCTCAGGGCCAGGTGGACGCAGAAGCCCAGCTTTCCCACATGGGCTCTGTTGACCTTGAGTGTGTGTGTGTCTGTGGCTTCCCATTATTCCAGAAGTGAGATTTCTGGCTCCCCACGTGGCCTCCTCTGGCATCGTGGGTGACTGGCATCATTACCACTAGGTAGTGATGAAAGTCCTAACTTTCCGCTAGACCTCCTCTGACATCATCTCAGCAGGGAGGGGCTAAGTAAGAGTGGATCCAGGCTCCCCATGTGGTCTCTGTTGATAGCACAGGGTCAGCTCCCTATAGGCTGGCTGAGATGAAAGTCTTGGCTCCCCTCTTAGCCTTCTCTGACACCACCCCGAAGGTGGAGGTGGGGCACCTTGTTACAGCCTCTCCAGTGTGGACGTCTAGGCTCCACACTCAACCCTGGTGTGCATAGTGGGAGTGGGGCCAGAGATTTTTCTGTGGTGTTTGGCAGAAGTAGAGCCATTATTGTCTAAAATTTTCTATCTTGCTACACTGCCTCATTCCTGTTCCTTTGATTAGAGTACAGGCTTTTGTTGGGGCTTTTTTGTCTACTTCAGTTGGCATTTCGGGGTTGCCGATGTCTTCAGCCCCAAGTCTGAGATATACGAGGCAAAAAGAAAACTCAGCGAACTTAACTCCTTGTCATTCCTTGGGTCCTATGGTCCCTGGCCAGTCTGTCTTTCTCTCCACCTTTCAGAGTTTTCTTTGGTTTGTTTTCAATGTAGTCATGTGCCACATAACGATGTTTCAGTCAATGACGAACTGCATATAGGATAGCAGTGTCATAAGATTAGTACCTAAGTGTGTAGCAGGCTATACCATCTAGGTTTGTGTAAGTACACTCTGTGATGTTCATACAATGACAGAATTGCCTAATGACACATTTTTCAGAATGTGTCCCCATCATTATGCAATGCATGACTATGTATGTTCAGGGATTTTAGTTGTACTCAGCTGGAGGAATAGGGAAAAGTATCTCTACTCCATCTTCCCAGAAGTGGGAAAGTCATGTATTATTATTATAGTTTAAAACGTTTTTCTAAGAGCAGTTTTAGGTTCACAACAAAATTGAGAGGAAGATACAGAAATTTCCCATATGCCCCCTGCCCCCACACATGCATAGCCTCCCCCATTATCAACATCATTCACCAGAATGGTACATTTGTTACCAAGGATGAACCTACATTGGCACACCATAATCACTCAAAGTCCATGGTTTACCTTAGGGTTCATCCTTGGTGTTGTACATTCTATGGGCTTGGACAAATGTATAATGACATATATCCATAATTATAATATCATACAGAGTATTTTCACTACCCTAAAAATCCTCTTTGCTCTGTCTATTCATTCTCCCCCCTCAATTGATCTTCTTATTGTTTCCATAGTTTGGCCTTTTTTAGAATGTCATACAGTTGGGATCACACAGTACGAAGCTTTTTCAGATTGGCTTCTTTGACTTAGTTATGTAAACTTAAATTTTGTCCACATCTTTTCATGGCTTGATAGCTCATTTCTTTGTAGTGGTCAATAATATTTCATTGTCTGGATGTATCACCATTTATTTATCCATTCACCTACTGAAGGACATCTTGATTGCTTCTAAGTTTTGGCAATTATGAATAAAAGCTGCTGTAATCATCATTGTGCAGGTGTTTGTGTGGATGTGTTTTCAACTCCTTTGGGTAAATACCAAGGAGAACAATTGCTGGATCATGTAATAAGAGTAGGTTTAGTTTTATAAGATACTGTCACACTGTCTTCCAAAGAGGCTGTACCATTTTGCATTCCCACTGGCAATATATGAGAGTTCTTGTTGCTCCACATCCTGGCCAGCATTCGTTGTTGTCAGTGTTCCAGATTTTGGCCATTCTAATGGGTGTGTAGTGGTATCTCATTGTTTTAATTTGCATTTCTGGATAACATATGGTGAGAAGCATCTTTCCATATGTTTATTTGCCATCTGTTTTTCTTCTTTGGTGAGGGGCCTGTTAAGGTCATTGACCCATTTTTAAATTAGGTTGTTTGTTTCTGCATGTTGACTTTGTATATTTTGGATAATAGTTCTTTATCAGATGTGTCTTTTGTAAATAATTCCTCCCAGTCTATGGCTTGTCTTCTAATATTCTTGACATTGTCTTTTATAGAGCAGAAGTTTTGAATTTTATCGAAGTCCAGCTTATCAATTATTTCTCTCATGGATCATGTCTTTGGTTTTATATCTAAAAAGTCATCACCAGACCCAAGGTCATCTAGGTTTTTTCCTTTGTTATCTTCTAGGAGTTTTATAGTTTTGCGTTTTACATTTATGTCTATAATCCATTTTAAATTAATTTTTGTAAAGGGTGTAAGCTCTGTTTCTAGATTCACTTTTTTGCATGTGGGTGTCCAGTTGTTCTAGCACCATTTGTTAAAGAGACTAACTTTGCTCCCTTGTATTGTCTTTGCTCTTACGTCAAAGATCAGTTGACAAAATTTATGTGAGTCTGTTTCTGGGCTCTCTACTCTGTCCCATTGATCTACTTGTCTATTTTTTTTTTGCCAGTACCACACTGTCTTGATTACTGTAGTTTTGTAGTAAGTCTTGAAGTTGGGTAGCTTTAGTTTTCCAGCTTTGTTCTCCTACAATATTGTGTTGGCTACTCTGAGTCTTTTGCTTCTCCGTATAAACTTTAGGATCACTTTGTTGCTATCCATAAAATAACTTGCTGGGATTTTGATTGAGATTGCATTGAATCTACGAGTTTATGAGTTTATCTTGAGATCAAGTTGAGAAGAACTGACATCTTGACAACATTGAGTCTCTCTATCCATGAACATGGAGTATCTCTCCATTTATTTCGTTCTTCTCTGTTTTGTTCATCGGTTTCGTAGTTTTCCTCATATAGATCTTCGACATATTTTGTTAGATTTACCCCTAAGTATTTAATTTGGAAGAATACTAATGTAAATGGTATTGTGTTTTTGATTTCAAATTCCACTTGTTCACTGTTGGTATATTGGAAAGCAATTGATTTTTGTATATTAACTTGTATCCTGCAAACTTGCTATCATAATTTATTAGTTCCAGGAGTTTTTTGGTTGATTCTTTTGGGTTTCCTATATAGATGATCATGTCATCTGTGAATAATAGTTTTATGTCTTCCTTCCCAATATGTACACATTTTTTTCTCTCTTTCTTGCCTCCTTGCATTAAGGACTTCTAGTATGATGTTGAAAAGGAATGGTAAGAGGGGATATTATTTTTTTCAAGTTACATTATCATAATTTTTGTATAGTTGTGTCACTATTCTTATTTCATTCTTCTGATTTTAACAGTATTACTGGTCTTATAGATTTAGAAATGCTGAAGCGTGCAGAGGAGACAACATCAGCGTGCAACAGGGCACAGTTCTACCCTCTGCATTGTTCACAATTCTTACAAATAGCTGAGATGAATGCCTAAAAGCTAACAATATATTTGCATCTCAAAAAACTGGGAGTGATAGTTAATATAGAGGATCATAACATCAAGATTCAAAAATCTTTGATGAAATAGTATTATCAAATATTACATTATGCATTTTGATTCAGAAAATAAATTATATAATATGGTATAAAGGGCAAAGCCGGCCTAACATTGGTTCTCGTGGAGCCAGCAACAAGCAAACAAAAATCAGAAGGAGGGCAGTGCTTATATAATTAGAAATTAGATAACAAACAAAGGCAACCAGTATTCATGCAGCCTGTACTTGTTGCCAAGCACTGGCACAGATGTATTGTAGAGGCCAAGGAATCTGACACAATCCAGGAGTGAGTGGCCAGAATAAGGGAGGTAACTGTCACACTGGGTGCTAAGATGTGTGGGCGATATGTGGCCATTGTGCCCAGATAATTGGAGGCGACAAGCATGGTGATGGGTCACATGAAAGGTCATTGAAAAATATTTAATTTGATGAGGAGAAAGGCAGAGAACATGAAAGATGTCATGTGGAAAAAGAATGAATCATTCTGTCTAGAATCAGAAGTATAAGGTAGCGAGTTTCCTGTTAGTGTAAGTATTTAAGCAGTGGCAAAATGACTAGCTATTAGGGATAAAAGAAAGTGATCCTGCTTTAGGTGAGCGCTGGACTAGAAGACCTCTGAGGTTCCTTCCAAGAATCCACCATCTCTATGGACTGAGTTAGAAAAACAGTGGCAAAGTGTTAATGTCAGGGGGTTTCGCCTCACAAACAGCACAGCTGGTCTCTGGCTTTAATGAGATCCAGACATTGGTGAGAAAGAAAAGAGATATTTTTAGTTACAATAAATTCCGGCTATTATCTTAGGAGTTTTATAGGAGAGATGTGTGCAAACAAAAGCTGGATTAAAAGTTTCCAGGGGGACTATTATTCAAACAAAAGAACCCTTGTTTTTGATTGTGGAGTTCGGAGGAAATACGCTATGGGCATTATGAAAGAGAGGCATCTGCTTGTATATTAAAGAAAAACCAACTTCCTATAGGGATACATCTCCTCCAAATTTAATCATGAATCAGAAGAAAAAAGACTCTCTCTCTCAAGTGCTCTGCTTAATTTTATCGCAAAGTCTAAAGAGATAAGTGAGCGAGGTTGCCATCTAGTGATGTTTTCTGGTTTTCAGCTTTAGAGGCTCTTGAACATGGGTCTCCAGGGCACAGATCCTCAAACCTGGCTGATCATTAGCCTCCCCTGGAAGGTTCCCTAAACCACAGCTTCCTGGGACCCCCACCCCCACCCCGAGGCCAGAATCTTCAGAGATGGAGATCTCCAGAGGTTCTGCTTTATTTTAAGGATCTTCAGATGACTCTCTTGAACCTAGTCTGCCACAGTGCTTGGAACTAACTGCCCTGGGGGCATACTGCGTGTGAGATAGTGTCACAGAGGCAAATTTATGTAAAGTGCAGTATTTTCCAACTTGTTCTAAGAACCTGGTTTCAAGTATATGCAACTTGGTGTTGCATCTTTGTATCTCTGATACTTAAACCAGGCTTGACGCTGCTAGAATTTGCCCTACTGCTATGCCCAAAGGTACACAATCAAAGATGTTTATTGTAACACTGGTTTTAATAATGATAACTAAAATTGAGTTAAAAGTTCATCAATAGGATTTGGCTAAAAAATGACAGTAAATCCAAGCAGTGAAATTCTGTGCAACCATGTAAAAAGAAGGAGGTAGTTCGATATATGCTGACACCCCAGATGTATTAAGTGAAGAAAGCAAGCTGTAGTTTTAGGAAAGAGGTGATTCTGGTGCAGGAGGTCAGCAGTCGATCTCAGAAACACTGCATTAGTGAGCAGATAGAGTCACATTTGTGATCTAAGACCATGAAGGGGGCCCAGAGATTTCAATTTTTATCAGGTTCCTCAGCTGATTTTCATACAAACCAAAATTTGAAATCACTAGCTTCAGCATCTTCCCAGAGACCACCAAATCGGTGTCCCAGGTCTCTTCTAGGTGTCTGGCCAGTCCAGACCTACCTCTGTATTCACCTGGCATTGTGGGAATGCTTTCAGTCTATGATGAAGAGATAACGTGTTCTTGCTGGTTATCTCTATCTACAAATAATGAAAATATGATTTAAAGGGAACTTACAAGACACACTTCAAACTTGAACCTTTAGACAGGCTCTTGCGAAACAGAACTTGTTTCCAGTGAGGAGAGGTGGCTGCCCCAGTTCACCACCATTCGGAAAATCATCTGGTGGCTGACACTGAGGCAAGCCTTCAGGTCACGTACAAATTGGTCATTCTGACAGGATATGACTGCAACTCCTGTCTCTGTAAAAGACAGAACAGAAAGTATGACAAGGAAACAAAGAAGGAACCGAAGGAGCAAAAGTTGAAAGTGTAAAAGGAGCAAAAGGTCCCAAGGGGCTGATTTGAGATGTGTTTGCTGCCTATGTTTCCCAAAGGTTTGGGTTCTGGGAGACTGTCCTCCGTTAACAGACTTTTCAGTTGGTAGAATTTATGAGCAATAATCCATGAGTCTGCGGTGTCCTCCTACAAAGTTGGCCAATGTGACCTGTTCAGTGCTGGAGTTCTCTCTTCACAGAGACCCAGAAAGGAATGAGCCCCTCCCAGGGAAGGCCCCCCAGCTCGGCCTGCGTGTTTTATAACCAGGTGCGGGAGACCAGAGGGACCAAAGAAGATGGAGAATCTGGGAGTGAAAGCCCCCTCAGACCTCCCTGAGCCTCCCTGTACCCATGGAAACGAGTCTCCACTCGGACTCGCCAGCCTGTGGTCTCACAGGGAGGACACAATTTTGAGTAAATGAGGAGGCTTCATTGCTCCAGCTTACTCCTGCTTGTTCACCTATCGCACACTCAAAGCAAGTGAGTGTGAGCCTTGAGCCAGTTCGCACGTAATCCTTTTTCAAAATAATGTTTACAGCTTTTCTGATCATGAAAGAAAAGAAAAATTCAGTGTACAAATTTACCAAGGATAAAGAAACACGTAAAGGAAAAAATCACTTACAGATGCATCACATTATCCCTTCCGGTCTTTTTTCTACGTATATGTTTAAAAACACTTTAAGAAAACTGGTATCACACTTTATATTCTGTTTGGTATCCTGTTCTGTATCATTTTACCACATTACTAAATATTTTGAAATCATTAAAAAATTTCATTATATAACTCGACCACAATTTGTACAATCTACTCTTGAAGGATATTTAGTGGTTTCCCAGTTTTTCTCCACCATAAACTCCTGTTTGCTTTTTTAAAATTAAATCTGAATGCTACTGGTTTTTCACCATTGTTCATAATATTAGCTGTTTTTAATATATACATTCTTTATCATATTTAGGAGCGTACCACTTCCTGGTATTCCCTGTTTAGTGATAATTTGAAAATCAGAAATAAGTGTTGAGTATTCGAGAATGACTTTTTGCATCCTTCCAATTTCTCAGTCCAAAAATTTAAAGTCGTTTATGTCCCTTTTCTTTCTTTTAAAGCTTCATATCCAAATCATCAGTAAATCTTGTCCGCTCGTGCTTCATCACACACACAGAATCTGACCCCTTCTTGCCATCCCGCTCATCTAGATTATTACGACAGCCTCCAGACCTTCCCGTGTTTTCACCTTTAGCCGACGACATTCTGTTCTTTGCCACAGTAGCCAGAGTTATCTTTCTAAGATAAGTTGGGCCATCCACTTTTTGTTCACAATCTTCTGTTGAATTTCCATTTCACTCCTTAGTCTACAAGTCTCTGTCTTCTATGCTTCCATTGCGTGGACTTGATCTCCTCCCACTCCCCCTTTGCACATCCACTCCAACCATGTTGGTTTCCCTGCTGTCCTCAGTATGCCAGACAGGATACTGCCTCAGGGCCTCTACACATGCTGTTGATCCTGCCTAGAACACTTTTTTCCTTCATATGCACATAGCTAGCTCCCTCATCTTCCTCAGAATTCTGTTCGAATGTCATTCCAGTGCAGCCTTTTCTGATCATCCTGTTTAAAACAGCAATTTCCATCACCCTTCCCTGCTTTATTTTTTCCACATTTATCACCATCTAACATACTCTTCCTTTTTATTATACTGCCTGTCTTTCTTCCATTGGAATGTAAGTTCCATGAGGGCGTCTTCAGCACCTAAGACAGTATCTGGCACGCAGTAGACTGTCAACTGAACTCAACTGAACTGAGCTGAACTCAACTCAACTCAAATATTTGTTCAATGAATGACACTGTCATTTTTTGATGGGAATGGAGCTACTGATGCGATGTATTTTAGGACTAGATTTCATAATATTGAACTGCTTTCATACTTCTAGGATGACTTCTTTTTGGTCATACTGAATGACTCTTTTTATTGAGGCAAAATTGGTATATAACATTACACAAGTTTCAGGTGTACAACAGTATAGTCCAACATCTGCATATACTACAGTGTGCTCACCACCAAAAGTCTGGTTTCCATCCATCGCATACAATTGACCCCCTTGACTGATTTTGTCCACCCCCTGACCCCCTTCCCCTCTGGTAACCACCAATTTGTTTTCTAACTATGAGTTTGTTTTTGTTTTGTTTAGTTTCCACATAGGAGTGAAATCATACAATATTTGTCTTTCTCCCTTTGATATTTCACTTAGTGTAATACCCTCAAGGTCCACTTGTATTGTCATAAATAGCAAGATTTTATCATTTTTTATGGCTGAATAGTATTCCATTGTGTGTATGTGTGTGTGTGTGTACATATATATATATATATATATATATATATATACATATACATATATGGATCACATCTTCTTTATCCATTATCCATCAGTGGACACTTAGGTTGTTTCCATATCTTGGCTATTGTGAATAATGCTGCAATTAACATAGGGGTGCACATATATTTTTGAATTCATGTTTTTGTATTCTTAGGATAAATACCTAGAAGTAGAATAATTGGATCATATGGTAGTGCTATTCTTAATTGTTTGAGGAATCTCCATGCTATTTTCCATAGTGGCTGTTCCAATTTACATTCCCACTCACAGTGTACAAAGGTTCCCTTGTCTCAACATCCTGTCCAACACTTGTTATTTCTTGTCTTTTTGATGATAGCCATCCTAACAGGGGTGAGGTAATATCTCATTGCGGTTTTGATTTGCATTTCCCTAACAATTAGTGATGCTGAACATCTTATCATATGTCCTTTGGCCATTTGTATGTCTTCTTTGGAAAAATGTCTGTTTAGTTCCTCTGCCCATTTGTTAATTGAGTGGTTTTTTTGTTGTTCTGAATGACTCTTTAAAAGTAATTTTGCAATTAAATTTGCTTGGATTTTTCCAATCTATGTTCATAAGCGATGTTGTCTTACGGTTTTCGTATTTTGTTCTTTTTTTTAAGGATTTGATGTCAAGGTCATCTTAGCTTCATAAAATGGAGCGGGCAGCTTTCCATCTTTCCCACTATTTCCAAAAGAGTGCACAGTGCATGATTCATGAGAATTATCTATTTGCTGATGTGTGAGAGAACACACTAATAAAGCCATTTGGCTCTGAGGACTTTCTGAGAGGCAATTCTTTGATGACGTTTTCCAGTTTCTTTCATGGTTAATGGTATATTCAGGTTTTAAGATTTTTCAGCATTTATATGTTTCCAGAAAAGACTGCTTCATAGAAATGTGCTAATTTATAATCATAAAATTGTTTTTGTTATTATCTTATATTTTAAATGTCTCTTTATCTGGTGTTATAGTCTTCTTTTCTTCTTTTTTTAAAGATTGGCACCCGAGCTAGCATCTGTTGCCAATCTTCTTTTTTTGCCTTCTTCTTCTCCCCAAAGCCCCCCAGTACATGCTTGTATGCTCTAGTTGCGGGTCCCTCTGGTTGTGCTATGTGGGATGCCACCTCAGCATGGCTTGATGAGCGGGGCCATGTCCACGCCCCGGATCTGAACCGGCAAAACCCTGGGCTGGCAAAGCGGAGCCCACAAACTTAACCACTCAGCCACAGGGCAGCCCCAATATATTTGTATTTTCATTAGCAGTTTCCTTTAAATTCTTTACCCTTTCTTTGTCTCTGTGAGATCCTTCAGAGGCTTCTCTATCTTATTGTTTTAAGTAAAACTTGTTAAATTCAAATTGTTTAAGTTCCATTACTAATCTATTAATCTAAAAACAGTAAAAATCTACTTAAAATTCAAATATAGTAATAACCATATTTCTAAATAGGGAGCATATGCGCTCTTCTAAACTTTCCCCATGAATTTATAGAGTATTGTTCATTGAAGAAAAGTGTCTACTCACAGCTCTTCTTGCCCTTATTATTTAAAGTCTAAACCATGCATGTTCATGTGGATTTTCTTGCAGATATCGTGTGAATCCACTCATCCTTTCGACTTTTTTCTCATCTGGGTTTCTGGCCTTGAGAGTGCACTGGAGCTTTGCTCTTTCTCTCCAGATTTCCTCATTAAATTTTTCTAAGCCTTTGTTCCTCCCTCTTCCCCTTCTGTCCCAATTCCCCTTTCATGACTTTCCTCCATATCTATCTATTTCTTCCCTTTTTCTCTGAGCTGTCCAATACTACCTTATAACACCTATGATTCTGGGTATCAATATCTTGACTGGCAGAGGTTACCTTATTAGAAGTTGTTTTTGAAGCTTGGGCTTCTGTGAAAGCCTCATAGTGTCTTTGAAACTAACGCCACCTTGAGTGCCTGCTTAGTTCAAAGCAGATCCTAAAGACTGAGTGAGGAGACAATGGTACGTTTCTTCTAGATTATACCAGTGGCTCTTTGAGCATCCTTACTGCTAGTCTTCTGCCTTCCAACTCCCCTCACCCATCTCACTCACCACCACTTCCCCATCCGATGGTTGGACTGATCTTTCCTAAGCTCTACAATACATATAGTAGCATTTAAGGTCGACTGTCAAGCCCTCAATTGCTGTTGGAACTTACTGTCTGCGCCCCTCTGAATGTGTTATACCTCAAGGAAAAGAGATTTTACTGTATCTTTGCTTTTTCATTCAGCTAGAGTTCATCTCTTTCCTCGGAACTCCTATAATCCGTTCGTTTATATTTCTGCTATTGAACTTACCACAGTCTGCCTTGTATCTTTTGTATGTGTTCTCCTTGACTTGTAGTCTTGATAAGGGCCAGGAGCATCTCTTCTCTTCTTCTTTTGATCCCCATGGAATTTTGTAAAATACGATCATTCGTAAATGTTTTTCAACTGAGCTGAACATTATGCCAAACAGAATCAAGATATCTTGCACTGACTGGCTGAAGTTGCTAAGAACAGATTAATTAGGACTGCAAAATCAAAGCAGGTTTTACAAGCAGAGAAATCTAGGAGAGCGAGGTTGGAAGGAGGAGTGGGCGTGGAAATAAACTCCGGAGCCTGGAAAGATCTTTTCTTTTTGGGCACAAGGTGGCAGACCATGCTCATTTCAATCATTGCATGCAAGGCAGCTTTGTGAGGCTGGAATTTTCTGCCCTATTTTGGAAAACTATGTTTATAAAAAAAAAAAAAGCAAAGCTAGTGTAGCTTGATGGCTGAAACCTAGGTTTGTATAAAGCACAGACCCGCTGCCTGACTGCGGGCGGTGCTTCCAGGCCTCTGGTCCTTCTGCTTTAAACTCACTCCTCCATGGCTGCCTCCCAAACAATGCATTGCACATGTTGAAATGTTTTGAGTTTCCCTTAAATGGATGAAGAAAATCTGAACATTGTCAGTATTTGAATAAATATGCATGAACACTCAAGCTTGGAGAGAGGAAACAAAATCCAACCAGAGAATTGAAATGTAGTTTCTCCACTAGATAGCAGACCAAGACAGATGACCTTTGGAAGGTCCCACCTCTAATCACCCAACGAAAACGTTGGTTTTCTCTGTCAGCTGACTTTCTTCCCTTTACAACACCAAGTATTTTTCATGTCATTAGACCGTTCACATGTAAAGGTTTGGTATAATCTGGGATATAAGTAGCAGAGTGAGTTCAATTCATTTATCTGCAATTTAAATTCTGATATGGTTTTCTTCAGTTCATTAATTGCCTCCAGTTTTATGTGTGTGTGCGCCAAAATTGTCTTTTATTAAAAAAAAAAAAGCAAAGTACTAAGAATAGTTTATTCTGGAATTCTGATGGTGACTAATTTATTAGGTGATGTGTTAGGTCTTTCCATTGATACTGATTTCTGTCAAACCTAGCCGACGGAGAATAAATAAGGGAAAAAAGATATTCCTTGTTTTCATGTTCTACTTAGCATTTTTTTCAGATTCTCTCTCTTGCTATAAACATATACATACACACACATTCATATAGTATGTACGTGAATATGTACACACTCTCTCAACGTATGTGTCTGCAGATGTACATTCATAGATATAATGTCTATTATATATTGTGTATGTCTCTTTATATGATATATGGCAGCACAGTGAGTGTTTAGGAGTGAAGACTCTGGAGCCTGACTTCCTGGATACAAATCCTAGCTTACTAGTTGGAACACTTACTAACAGTCGTCTGCCTCAGTTTCCTCATTTGTAAAATGGGGATAAGAATGGTACCCATGTAATAGGCTGGCAGTGCAGGTTGAAGGATTTAATAGGGTGTGGCACGTGTTAACCATTATTTGTGCATGTCTGGAGAAACTGATTTATTCCACAGCTTATACCGCAACGTTTATTTCGTAAGAAAAGCGCCTTCTATCTATCCACTGTGGGAGCTTGGATCTCTTGAAGACGCCACAATGTTGACACTGACTTGTATTCACTTGTGTTATATGTATTATTCAACTCAGTAATCTAGGTGTGTATGGAACATACCAGTCATGGTTTCAGCTGTTTGGGAACTTACGTCTTACAGAGACAAGAGAAATCATATGCGCCTTTCTTTCTCTATCCTGTCTCTTTCTTCTTGTCTCGGCCCTTCTCATTTAGAAGAATGTCAGGAAGGGAGAGGCATACCAATTAGTAATTCAACCCAGCTGCCAATAACCAAAAAGCAGAGCAGTTGCTTAACAAATAGAGAATCATTTTCCTCAAAGAACAAGCGCTCTGAAGGCAGGAGGGCTGCCGGAGCAGATCTAGTGGCATCGCTATGATTATTTGGTCCTTTTATGTTAGAAAACCTAACACTGCTCTTTTACTATCACACTCACAATATTTCTGACACCAGATGTGTGGGGTTTTTTTCCCCACACCAAGCACTTCTGTGACACCAGCTGGGTGTCCTACAATTTAACTCAATTAAATTGAGTTAATCTAATTCAAGTTAAGGGGTAAGTCCCACAAGACTGCCCCCTCCCCATTCGGATGCCAATTGCAAGTCCAGGTTGTCACCTGTGCCTCTGACCTATCAGCTATAAATAAGAGGCTCCCACAACCCCCTCCTTGGGTTCACAGAACTCAGGAAGACAATTTACTTACTGTTTACCGGTTTATTGTGAAAGGATATGATAAAGGATGCAGATAAACAGCCAGATGGAAGAGATGCATAGGGCAAGCTGTGTGGGAAGGGGCGCGGAGCTTCCGTGCCCTCTCCAGGTGGGCCACTCTCCCCGCACCTCCACATATTCACCGACCTGGAGGCACTCTGAACTCCATACTTTTGGGATTTTTTTGGAGGCTTCCTTACATAGGCATAATCAGTTATTAACTCCATTTCCAGCCCCTCTTCCCTCTCTGGAGATTGGGGGTAGGGCTGAACATTTCAAGCTTTTAATCATGGCTTGGTCTTTCTGGTCACCAGCCCCCATCCAGGAGCCCACTCAGGGTCACCTCATTAGAACAAAAGATACTGCTGTCATCCAAGAAACTCCAAGGGGTTTGGGAACTCTGCGTCAGGAACTGGGGTCAAAGACCAAACATTAGAACAAGAGATGCTCCTTAGTGGTCTTAGCACGTAGGAAATCACAAGGGTTTTAGGATCTCTGTGCCAAGAACCAGGGGCAGAGACCAATATATATATTTTCTATTATCTCACACCTTTCCTTCATGATCACAAATGGCTGCTGCACCTCCAAGCATCGTGTAAATGATAAGCAAAGAAGAGTAGGGTAAGAAAGGAGAAAGGGTGGTACTAGCTGAATAAGCTCCTCTTATCATGAAAAAGCAAAAGCCTTCCAGAGCTCCCGTCCTCCCTTCCCAGGAGGCTTAGGTCTGATTTCTAGAATGGCGTCACAAGGCCGTTAGCTAGAAAAGCATCTATACTAAAGGTCAGGAAAAAGAAATAGGCTGGAAATGATTTGGGATCAGCCAATGAATAATATCTGCCAAAGTAAGTTTTTGTCTCGGCTTTGCGTTTGGGCTTCTTTTTCTCAAATTCTCCCTGTTTCCCTCCCTCCACCCCATTCCCCTCTTTGTCTGGAAGGAGGTAGAACTGAGAAAAGGGATAACATGGAGATTGGTTTCAGGAAACAAAATTTGCCTTATAAGAAGTTATCAATGTGCAACAGAGGAAAGAGCATAGAAGGATATGAAGCAGGGCACTTTACCGGAGCAGCGGGAGGTCAGAGGACAAAGGAAATGCTGGATCAAGCAGAGCTGGATGAGGGGATGTGTTCATGCTGTATTCAGTGGATTAATGCCACAGCACTGCCTTCGAGAGGCAGAACTAAACTTGTTGCAAATGGAGCACCGCAGACAACAGACTTTCTTATGGATCATTTAATTACAGATTATCATATGAGAGATACTGTTTATTTTCATGTCTACAGAACAAACAACAAGGGAATGCTTTTGTGACATTCACAAACTATTTTTAAATGACACCTATTCAACTGTTACATATTCCATAAATCTTTAAGGAATTTTTTTTTTCCTTAAGAAAAGCTTCATGGGCCAGCCCTGTGGCCGAGTGGTTGGGTTCGCGTGCTCTGCTTCGGCGGCCCAGGGTTCGCACCCTGGGAGCAGACATGGCACCGCTCGTTGGGCCATGTTGAGGCAGCGTCCCACATGCCACAGCTGAAAGGATCCACAACTGAAAAAATATACAACTATGTACTGGGGGGATTTGGGGAGAAAAAAGCAGGGAAAAAAACAAAGGGAAGCTTCATGACTCTGAATGGAATTTCACACTATGACCATTAAAATAGCAACAAATTCTCCCCAAGAGGCCAGGTTTCTCGGTGTTCTCAATGCCCCGCTCTGTCCTTCTTCATCTGGTCTGCTGTCAGGTGGCTCTCCTTTACCATCAAGCCACAGGCAACAGGTACTCGAACCCTTATCCTGTTGGGAATGTCTAGTGGACTAGTCACCATCGCTCTCACTTGAACTGTCACTGTCAGATGACTCACTGCTGTCACGCTTTCTAGGGTGACTAAAGCTTCTATTGGGATGGGGTTTTCTGTAATCCCAGGGACCTTTCCTTTGTGCCATACCCTTATTCCCTGAAGAGTTATTTTGTCCGTGGGGCACATAATGATATTTTCTGCTGTGTGTTATAGTCCCCTCATTATTGGGGACATTATGGGAACCAATTTCATTTTTAATTTCATGATCAAGACCACGAGAAGGGGTGAACCGGCCCTGACTTTTGCTCTTACCAGGAAATCTTTGTTTTTCATTTGAGGTCACTTGATTCCTATTAGAATGTTCTGGACTTTTCCTACCACTATCTTTGCCATTTTTTGGAACTTCATTATAATTAGTACTTTCAGTTACATCACTAGTGCCTTCTTTTCTTTTCTCTTTTGAGGGTGGATCAGGGTAATGAAACTCGACTTGCCCTTGATGAGCATTTTGGCTGCCGGCATCCACTCTGTTTCCTTCTTTTCCAGGGAGCTTCTTAAAATCAGTGCTGCCTATGATGTCGTTGCTGCCCTCCACTAGGCTCACACCAGCAGCATTTGCCTCTTTTGCTGTTCCATCCCTGGTTCCGATGGCATTTCCGCCATTTTCTTCTTCCTCTGGGATCTCGTTATAACCTGGCCCTCTTGCGTCAGGATGACTCGTCTCAGCTTCACTTGGGCCGGAGAACTCTGTTTGAACATCTGCACCTTCTGGGTCAGGACCAATAGCTTCTCCTTTACCAGATATGTCCTTAAAAGGTTGCCCATCTCCACTGAAAGGAGAGATATCATTGTCCCCCCTCTCTTGAAGATCTGGGTAACCACTGCCTTCAACATCACTGGGGATTTTTTTGACTTTTGGGAGCTGTTTTAGATAGTCAGTGCTGTGTTGGATATGGTAGGTGCTTTTGCTTTTTACTGGAATATTCTGGGCTTGGGGATCTTTTTGATGACTCTTTTTATCTTTTGAGGGGCCTTTAGCATAGCTCGCTCCTGCTGGAATTTTGCTTACAACTTTCCTGGGTTTGTTCTCTTTGTTTTCTTCCCCCAAGAGTTCAACCACCGTCCCTGGCTCCATTATGTGCTGCATATTCTTTCTGATGAGAGGGGCACTGTATTCTTCTTGGTCATGGAGTTTGCTGACAGCATCATCTCCATCCTTGGCTCCATTATTCCCGGTGGATTCAGGATATGTGGACATCTTTAGGTCATTGCGGGCATTTTCCTTTTTGCTAATACGATAGTCTTCCTTCACTGTCTGTCTATCTTCAAAAAGAGTTTGAGATTTACTACTTTGGTTACTTTCATTGGCTCCAAGAAGAGACAAGTCTTTCTCTCTTTCCTGGGCAATGTTTTCTTTAGGTGCTGGCTCTTGATTTCTTCCCTTGCCGGAAACGTGAACAGCAATATTGTCTTTGTTTTTTTCTTCCTTCTAAAGTGTAATTTCCAACAGAAAGTGATTATTTTATGTTAAATTTTAAAAATCTAATAATTCTTAGGCAATACAAAAGAACAACAACCATCAAATAATAAAAAGAGTCCATTAACTCAGTAGAGGTTTGTTGGTGGAGATAATTCTGGAAGGGCCAAAGCAGGTTTCACGGAGAAAGAAGAATGAGCGAGGCTTGAAGGATGGGTAAGATTCAGATACATGGAAGGAAGCAGTGAGAATATTCTAAGAATACATGGCATATTCAAATGTTTGGAAACAGGAAACACTTGAAAAATAATATGAGTAAAACTTTAAGGTTGGAGTAGAAGAATCCTAAAGAAGAGAATAAGAAATAAATATGGAAATGTAGGAGGACCTGGAGGAGGACCTGAATTTAAGAAAGACATTGTGGTCCCCGTCTTGTGACAAGGGAGTCTCTGCAAGTGAAGTGGGATTCATATCTTTAAAACAATTATTGTCTCTTTTTCTCTCTTCCCTTTTGCCCTGGTTTTCAGAGGTGTTCATCTGCCTAAAGGAAGATTTTCTTTTTCTTTTCCTTTCTTCTTCTTCTTTTCTTTTATTACAGAAATATACAAACAGAAGAAACTGGGTAACTCAGTTTCTGACATTCAAACAAAGGATTTTGCAGCAAGTGTTGAAATCCCAGCTATGGTCTAAAAAAGGATTCATTAATTTTCCTTTCTTCCCCTTTTGCCAGATAATAAACCAAATTTGGTAGTTTAGATCAATAGTCCTCAAATTTAGCATTTATCAGAACTATTTGGAAGGCTGGCTAAAACAAAGATTCTTGGACCCAGTGGCCAGAGTTTCTGATTCAACAGGTCTGAGATGGGGCTCTAGAATTTGCATTTAAAACAAGGTCCTGCTGATGTTGATGCTGCTGGTCTGTGGACCACATTTCGAGATCTACTGTTCTAGACAATAAGGTTACGTACTGGAGGTCCAGATGAGAAAAGTCCTTGGAAGATTATCGGGATGAAAAAGAGAAAGTGGAGGAGGAGAGTAAAGTGTTTATGCATGCGTCTTAATTTGTCTTTTTTTTGTGGGAGGATGATCTGTAAAGATGCTGCTTCATAGGCTGCACTTGACCAACCTGGGGGGCAACCAAGTTGCAATAAGCTTGGCAGAAAAATGTGGTCAAGAGGAAAGAGGGACTGAGATCGACTTTGCCCATGCTACTCAATGTTTCCTTGTGACACAGGCTAGATATGGGAGTGTGTGAGAGTCTGGTCAGGAACTTTCCAGAGGGTGTCATAGTGGAGGGAATGAAGTGGTTCTAAAACGAGCAATGTCCACGGGACATGTGCACTAGAGACAAATGTGAGTCATATTCAAACAAAGAGGGGTCTAAATTGTGCATGAGAGCCCGGAGAGGCTGAATCACCACTGGATGCCAAGCAAGACCGTACTGTTTGCATCTTAAGCAATGGTAGCCAGTGACTTCATCTTAGGCTCCAGCAGGGCAAGGAGCACACAAGTGGTCCAGCAACGTTGCCCCATGTATGTCTGAGGATTCCATGTCTTCCTCTCTACTATGGCATAAGCCATGTTTGTACCTACGGTATATGGTATGTAGTGAATGGTGTAAGCCACACCCTACTCTCTCATACACCTGCATGCCATCTGAGAGAGGGAAGGAAGGAGAATGAGGATCTGAGCATTTTTATCCAAAAGAGACGGAAGGATTTACTTTAAAAACTATTAGATAACCTTAAGTTTAAACAGGTTGAATTTAAATTAATTTCTGCACACACCCTCCCCCACCCCCTCCATTAACCTGCAGGTAGGAGCTCTTGAGCAACAGAACAGTTAGAAACAGAATAAATACCATTTCTCTCCACCTCAAAATTGTAGGGCTAGTTAAAATTTACAACACCGCCACACAGGCCTTTGAACTGGTGAGTAATATGAAATCAAAATAAGAGATATTTATTGAGGGACTGGGACATGTTAGAAATTCGGCTGTTCCAAGCAATACCCGAAGACTTATGAATGGCAGAGGGAATACTCCTGCAGGGGACGGGAGTGGGGGCGGGGCGGGGAGGCAGAGACCTCATAGCTAACTGCAGTTGGCACAGATACACAGAGTGCCAGAGATTTGTAGAACCTGGGACGCCACGCATAAGAATTGGGTTTTATTTTGCAGGGGATGAAAAGCTAGTAAAGGTTTACGAGCAAGAGATTAACGAAACGAGAAGCAGGGGTTCAGGAGGAATAGTGGTAACAAAGCACAGTTAGGAGGATGCTGCAGGATCCAGGAGCGAGAGGTAATCCCTTGGATTAAGATTATGCCAAAGAAAAAATTACAAAGAAAACCCTTCTATTGATGTCCAAATAGAAGAAGCAAAACTAAAATGAACTGGGATGTTGACATGCAAAAATGAAGACAAGAGACAAAGATAACTTTAATAGGAGCCATATTGATGTTGAGAGGATATAGATGCTCTCAGGACAAGTCCTTCCCAGTTCCCATGACCTGTGGTCAGCTCTTCCCTCTTTGGACATTTTATGGGCAAATTGTTTGCTATTTTTCCTGTCAGATCTTTTCATTTATGGAAATTCTACTTTATTCAAGTTGTATCTTTTTAACCTGCAACTTGTAGCTAGTATCTCTTTTTTCCTGAAGCAACAATTACTAAGGAAATGTCCTCTTCCATATTCAACCCTTCTGATATTTGGAAAAGTTAAGATTTCCTCCAAACTCATTGAATGCCTTCTCTTCTCCAGCTTGACGCTGGTAATTCTCCCTTATTGGGTCACTATGTTCAGACCCAACACCCGACTATGGATCTCCCTAGCTGGTGGGGTCCCAAACCAGCCCCAGACTCTGATGTGGCCTGATTGGCCCTGAGCATGCAGCATCTAGTGGCTTCCTGGCCCTGGCCACAGCCCTGTTTTTACTAATGCAGTTTAATTTTGTCCTGTTTTTTTGGCCACCCCCTCCATCTGTTGGCCATTGTTGAGCATGTGGACATCCTCTTGGATGTATTAATTAAATATACGAAAACATATGAAAGCTCCCAGATGGAAGAAAAGTGCAGTTAGCTGGAAGCTTGTGCTTCGGAGGCAAGCATGTAGGGAAGGTAACAAGGGAGAAAGCCCGCATTCAGGGAAGCCAGGGTGGCAGGGAAATAACAGGCTGGAGGTGGCAAATGGTCTGTCTTGAGCCCTCCGTCAAGTGCTGCCTGAAAGCAGGTGTAACTATGGAAAGAGCACAGTACAAGAACATGCCCAACTCTGCTGCTTATGCACTGTGTGACCTTGGAGGCCTTCCTTTGCTTCTCTGAGGCTCAGCTTCCTTAGTTGTAAAATAAGAAAGGTGATACTTTGCTTTCAGGATTGTTGGGAGAATTAAAGGACTCTGTTAAATGCGTGTAAGGCATCTAGCACAATGTCCATGGTCAACCAAGTTCTATGTAAGTGATGGCAACTATCATTTCTTCCAGAACTGCACATAGCCCTTTATCAAATGGTAGTTTGCTTTCCTACCTACTGTTAATGATAGTCATTTGATTATTCAATTAAGTTGTATTGGAAAAAACA
Organism: Equus quagga; assembly: GCF_021613505.1. NCBI lineage: Eukaryota > Metazoa > Chordata > Mammalia > Perissodactyla > Equidae > Equus > Equus quagga. The sequence continues at coordinate 86,104,588 of NC_060269.1, forward strand.
GGGCTATGGTCAGGCAAACAGCTACTAGAATCTGCTCTCCAGTCTCTGCTCTTGTGTAACTGGGTGTAGTGGCAGGGGGAGATGCACTGCTTCTGGACCCCTCTGGCCCTGTCCTTCCTGAATGCCACCCTCTGGCTGTGGGTTCTACAGAGCTTGTGGCTCCTGAAACCATGTTATCTAAAATGGATTTTGATTGAAATTTCTCTCTCTCTCTTTCTCTTTTTTGGTCCCTAAATAGAAGTAATATTCTACTTGGAGGACTGCCTGCTTTCGTACAGGCATCTTATTAACGTTGGAAGCAGTGGGGAAACTGTTGAGTTTGCTCACGCTTGAATCTCAAGATAAAAAGGATTTGTGCAAGTACCTTCTATTCTTACGAAGCTGGCTAATATGCAACATACAAAGTTCCACCTTGCAGTATTTTTAAGACATAATTTGAAATAATTTATATGTGGGAGTTATGACATCATCATTCACTAATCTTTTTATGTTGGCAGGTCTGTTCTGAAAATAGATAAGATTTTGCTATGAGAAAAATATATGATAGGAAAAAGTCTTATGGAGAGTTATTACTGAATAAAAAATATTTTAAATGTTTGACTTATTTTAAGACATTTAATCTTAGAAAGTTGCACATGGACATTTATATTTTCATTTGCAATCAAGTTTACTTGCTCTTTGCTAATATATCCTTTTGCGTTAAACAGGTGCATTAGAAAATCAGTAGATTATAATAAGCCTTTCTTAATTTATCTCCCTCCCTAAGCTGAAGTGGGAGGTTTTATTTTATATTTGGTACTTTTACTCCTTTAAAACAGTAGCATGTATACTAAGGAACTGTGTGCATTTCATTAAAGACTGAATGACCTCCTTGTATAAATGAAAACACGATACAAGTTTTAAATTGTGGTAGGTGATGGTCAATCATTCTTGCATTTGCTCTTGTTAAATGATTTCTGATTGCACTGTTGACCGTGTGATGGTCTATGTATCAGCTGGCTGGTCTGCTTTCCTGTGCTCTGCTTTTTTCTCTCCATGCCTTGGCTCATATTATTATTTTCATGGAGAATGGCCTCTCCCACCCACTTGTTTGCTCAAATCCTACTCATCCTCCAACGCCCAGCTCAATTATTTCCATTGTGTAGCTTTCTCTGAACACCAGACTAGGACCTAATCCTTTTCTGCTCCAAGCCCTAAAGCATGATTTTTTGGGTACCACTCACAAAGCGCTTTGCACGTACTGTCTTGGTTTATAATGATTTTCGTAAGTGACTCTTGTTTCTTTTCCAACTCTAAGATCCTGGAGGCAAAGAATTCAGTTTTCTCAAACATTTTGTCTCATATAGTATCTTGCACAATAGGAAGAATCAACGCGTTTGTTACAACAAATAAGTTTAACAGGCTGTTAGTCTTAGAGATGCTGAGTCTTAGAGATGCAGCTAAAGAATATTGAGCAGAAGAAAATAACACTCTGAAGGGAAACTACTACTTTCATGGGAAATGAAACCAGATTTGGAAAAAGTAAATAGTCCTTTTGCCGAGGGCATTTTAAGCTGTTTCCAGCTCTTTGGCCAATGAATCTGCAAGAAGGGACTGAATGAAAAGAATTGTTGCATTTCAGTGACAAGGCCCTTGTTCTTTCTCTTCTGAGGATCGTGACACAGATGGAGTCATCTGTGAATGAATTTCAGGGGCCCTAAAATGTGTCACTCTTTAGGCCAAAACGACTTCTCCTAATCCCCACCCTTACAACAAATGGTAGAGTATGTCCAGAAAACCTCTTTATAAAAGACCAAACATCACCCAGAAGCAATAACATGAAAAACTCCTGGGTATCTGGGGTCCACTGGTACCACACCTGCAGTGGCAGGGCCTGAAGCAGGGCAGGATTTGGGTCAGGAGTGGAGTCACCCATCTGTGTCAGCAGGAGCCTGGGACCATGGGAAAAGGACAAAGGTGCCAGCCACAGACAGAAACCCCAGAGCAGGCAAAAGTAACCTTTGTCTCCCCTAGAGCCTCGCCTAGCATCAGGCCAGAGTTTGCTCATGATAAGGATCATCACTCAGAGATTCAGCTTACCTTTATGTCAGTTTGATTTTTCCTCCCAGATGATGTGTAAACATACTTAAAAATATAATACCCATGTTTCTCATGGTGGCCCTTGTACGTTATCTACAAAAATACAACATTATATTAAGATGGGTTTATCTCTTTCTAAGAAGTTTTCTGGCTCTCCTTTTGATAGTACAACATATTTTTTATCTTGGGTCAAGTCTAATTCTGCATCTGACAAATGGTAGTACTTCTTATAACCACAGGAGGGCGTGCGTCAGCCAGCTCCTGAAGACAGTAATGCTTTCCTTTCCTTTCTCCACATTTCTGAATGTTTTCCCTAAGGATGACTGTCAACTGCTCTCTCTCCCAGGGTGTATCGTTTTTATTACCAAGTTTTAAAGGAAATGGAGCACTTGGAAATATTTTTAGATGGGACGGTGCTGGGGGATTAGGAGAAAGGCAGATTTTACGTCATGTCTGATGTCAAATTGGCAAAACAGCATGAACGTTCAGCCCTTAAGTTTGCAGTTTTTGCCTTTGTAATTTTCAGTTGAGATAGAGAACAGAAGATTGTTAGTTCTTAGAACAGAACTTTCTGAGACTGCCAGGAGAAACCGTGGTGGGCAGAAGGAAGCTGCAATTTGGTGACGTGAAAGCTGACAATTTCTTGTTTAACTTTCTGGATGCGTATGGAAAACCAACGCCATGTAAACAGAATTCCCTATTAAGACTTGTTAATTCCTTTCCCTTTGTTTTCTTCCTCATTTATTGCTTTGTTCTCAAGTACATGGGCGGGAACATATTGTTTGCTAATAACAACATCCCAGAATTTTTCCTCACTTATCCCTTTGAAGGAAGAAATCATATTGAAGAGAAACAAATCTCCATTCAGAATGCTTCTCTTTTCTACCACACATTGTGTGAACTAAAGTGCGAAAATTGCATTGTATAATTTTGTCTTTCCATTTTAAGTACAAAAGAGTCTTTTGATCATTAAAATTTTCCTCTTATTGACTTTCTTTCTTTACGGAGTTGAAATGGATTTATTTGAGAAGTCTGTTTACCCTCTGTTCTTCCACACAGTCTTGCTCAGTTTTCTCAGTCTGTGGTTGCAATGCCTGCAAGGAAACAAGAAATGAAACTTCACCAAACATTCATTCTTTCATTCATTTCTTCAAACAACACACGTTTCATTTCATTTTCTCTCACTAGGTTGTAATGTGGAAAATCATTCTGAAGGAGGAAGATGGACACACTTAGCACATTAATATTTGTTTCGGTGTTACAAGAGAGTGCCGGTGTTCCTCCGCCAGAGGGAGACAATGCCATCTCCATCACAGAACCACACTCAAGCACGAGAACTGCCAAGATGGGGAAGGGTGGTACTCCAGGTGAAAAAGCTTGGAGGTCATTGGTATCCACTGGAAAAGAAGTTTCTACAGGCACACTGGGAGTTGTTTAGCATCAGTGAACCCAAATGAGAGTTCAGTGATGTGCATTGTATGTGCACTGACTGTATACGTTTGGTAGTTGCTATATGAGCTCAGATATGGTGCTGCTGATGGTCCAGCAAGAGTAAAACTACAGCCCTGCGTTTAAGGGGAAGGATCAACCTAAGGATGGGCCTTTATGGTTGCCAGTCACCTGGGCAGATATTTCTTCCTGGGAAAGAAAAATGCGGTGGCCAGCTGGTTGGGACAAATCCTTTCTTTTGATCTGACATGAAAGTATCAAAATATCTTGAGGGTACCTGGGGACAACAGGCAACTACTGAGGTAGAGGAAACCCAGAAACTAGAAAGGAATGGACCCAGGCAGCTTGTCCCAGGCTTTTGGGCTAAAATTTAGGTGTCACAGGAGAGCATGAAGAAGAGGATGGGAGAATCCCGGAGCAAGCTTGCCATAGAAGGACAGACATAAGGATTCTTTTATCCTCAGTATTTCTACTTCCCTATTTATTTTTGAAACTCCTAGCTTATCTCAGATGTGGCAAGAGGACTTGTGGGTGGGCCTGGTTCGTGTCTGAGTGAGGGTGCTGAAGTGGAAACAGGCTTCATGGTGATATCAGTCATATAAGAGAGAGATACCCTCAAGGGAAAGATTAGATTAAAAGGCCCTGTCGGTCTAGAGAGCATTCTGCCTGAATAAACCTTCAAGTCTTGTATTTCCTTGTAATAAGATATGGGTAACTATCCTGCTGGCTTTCAGATACTGTGCTTCTCCTGCTCCGTAGTTGTCCCCCTACAAACTATATTTCCCGAGCTTCTTTGCCATCTGGCTTCAGTCTGAGTTTGGCTGATGGGGGGTCCAGTCTGGGAGGGTGGAAGGAGAGCGTGGCCGAGGTATGTCCCCACTGCTCTGGGTTTGGGGCTCCATCTCTCGAATTGGATGCATCTCCTTTGTGGTCCTACTTCCTGCCGCACCGCCCCCCCCATCTGCTCCTCCCCTCACCGCCGGCTCCCCCGGGGCACTGGGAACACCCCTTCCTTCCTCGTCCACCAGCCCAAGGGTGAGTCCATCTTTGGGTTGTCTTATCACCCTTAACTTGCCCTTTCTATTCGGCCTACGCTTTATAACTATTCTCTAAATAAAATCCCTGCAGTGAGCTCCCTGTCCTGGATTTTGTTTTCCTGCCTGGACTCTGACTGATAAAATCGTCTTAGAAATAAACTCAAAACTTTGATGAAAAGTGCCCTATTGGCTGGGCTCCAAGGCATATCTGCCTAACTGTTCATTCCATTCTAGAAACAAACCCAGTTTCACAATCACACCTTATATTTATATAGCTTTTTACCATTTGTAAATTGCTTTCGTATACGTAATCTCATCAGATTCCCATAATAACCCCTGTGAGACAGGCAGAAGAAGAAACGGAATTGCTCACATTCACACAGCTGGGAGCAGCAGGAGAAGTAAAGGAGATATTTTAACCTAAATTCTCAATCTCAAAGTCCCAAGGGTAAAATAATAAAATTTTAAATGGCCTGATAGATTAAAAAAAGATATTTAGTAATAAGAGGACATGTTCCTGAAGTTTATATTAAGTAACTTCATGGCATATTTTATAATTTTCTCCTTTGTTATATTTCTTTCTTATATCGGTTCTTATATGATCTTGTGCATATAAATTTAGACCATTGCATCAGTCCAAAAATATTAAAAGAGGGGCCAGCCCCGTGGCCAAGCGGTTAAGTTTGCGCACTCTGCTTCGGCGGCCCAGGGTTTCACCGGTTCCGATCCTGGGGGCGGATATCGCACCGCTCATCAAGCCAAGCTGAGGCAGCATCCCACATGCCACAACTAGAGGGCCCCACAGCTAAAAATATACAACTATGTACTGGGAGGCTTTGGGGAGAAAAAGGAAAGATAAAATCTTTAAAAAATAAAATATCAAAAGAGTGAAAATAGTTCTGGAAGTGGGGCTATGGGAAAAAGAAAACATAAAAAAGAGATGAATAGATATTAAGCAAAAGAAGGAAATGAAAGTTTGGGGTGTTCACTGTCTTACAGAATATGCACACACACGTGTATTAAAACCATACTTGATAGTCTGGAGTACCTTAATGTAGTTTAGGATAACGAATCATGAGCTTATAACAAAGTAACTTATAGCAAAGTCTTTGTAGTCTAATGCCATATTGATGACTATTAATTGAATGGCATGGTTCAATAATCATCTTTTATTTTCTTCCATTTTTAAAGGGAACCAGAATGTCACCCCAAAATATGCCTCTTTGACATAAAAATTAGTTTGAGCTGAAGGCAATTAAGAAATAGTAAATGCAGAAAAAGCTCCCCCTTTTCTGCCAAAAGGCAGGAAAGAAATTCTCCTTTTACTAGACAGAGTCTTAGCAGCGCAAAGACACAGCAGAGGAATCTACACATGAACCTTGGCCAATTAACCCTGATCTTCCTAGACACAGAAGAGAAGGACCACCCAGCCCTGGCTGGACTCCTCCCAGCCCAAGCCCCTCTGTCTTGTCTATTCTTCACAGATGTATTGTTTCTTTGTCACAAAGGTATGAAAGTTTCCTGCTCTGGTCACTTCTTTGGGTCTTCATTCTCTTGTGAAGGCTCCCACATCCATGTAAAAATTTAATAAAATTTGCTTGCTTTTCTCCTAGTAATCTGTCTTTGCCGGTTTGATTTTCAGACCCACCCTCAGATCCAAACAAGATTGAGGAAAACTTTTTTCTCCCCTACAGTCTCAATTTGGACGATAATTCCAAAACATCGGTAAGTGACTCAGTATATACTCATTTCTGATACTACCAATCTATTTTTAAATAATTTAGCTAAGTGCTCAAATGGCATCTATATATCTGGGAGAAAACATCACATTTTACCATTCATAATTCCAAATTTTGTCTCTAGGTCCTTGCTGAGCCTCTTTCATTCTCCCCCCACACCCACTGGGCTGTTCTCCACGTTTGAATGTGGTCCTGTAATGGAGACGGCGTTGTCTCCTTCTGGGAGGAACGCTGGCACCCGCTTTTGACCAGCGGTCACTGGGTTGATGTTGACATAGCACATTTACTGGAAGATGGTCAGAGTGCCACCCCAGCCGTTCCTTAGAATATGTTGCTCAAAATAGACTCATCCTCAGCTAGTGGGATGGAGCTGGCTCAGCAAGACCCACTCCACCCCCATCTTGCCTAAGCACGTACCTCTGTGGCCCTGACTGAGCTAAGTCGTGTGGCCTGGGCCTGGCAGATGTCTATTTCAAGCAGTCCGGGCCCACAGGACTGTTTGATTTCTGCTGAGAGGGGACAAGCTCTTCTCAGCTTCTGCTGTCCTCATGGGGTGGCGTGGCTCATGCCTGTCAGTGAGTTACTCAACTGGTCACCCACTCGCTCAGGGCCTATATTCAAGTACTTCTGGCAGCAAAATGACCACTCATTTCCATAGTTCTCCAACTGAAAAGGTCAGAGAGTGCTGAGAAGTTAGGATACTTTTCAGACGTTATCTAATTAGCACTGCATCTGCCTGCAGAAAATATCTGTAACATTCAGCGCTTTCACAAGATAATTTGGTTGTATCCTGAGTACTCATCTCAGTGAATCAGAGGGAAGAAAATATGCAAAAGGAAATTGGAGCTTGATTTAGGTTAAGCTTAGAGGTACTTCTTCCCATCTTTAGCCCCGCTGATGAAGAGAAAATTATTAGCAGGAGCCTACAGTGTTAGGATATTGCAAAAATTACAGAAAATTTCTTTTCTTTTTTTTTTGAGGACGATTAGCCCTGAGCTAACATCTGTTGCCAATCCTCCTCTTTTTTGCTGAGGAAGACTGGCCCTGAGCTAACATCTGTACCCATCTTCCTCTACTTTATATGGGGGACGCCTGCCACAGCATGGCTCGGCAAGCAGTGCCATGTCCATACTTGGGATCTGAACTGGCGAACCCTGGGCCACCGAAGTGGAACATGTGCACTTAACTGCTGTGCCACTAGGCTGACCTCAATCCTTGTACCTTTCTGTTACCATCTGTTTATAAAATCTAGTTGGTTAGCCTTAAAACATTCAAGTCAAATTCTTTCAGTTTTTAATAAAATATTGGAAAGCTCTGTGACATGTTATAATTTGAGTCTCTGAGCACTTACTCGTTAACGTTAGCTGATTTGAAACACTGTGGCTGGCTGCTGGTTTTCTTAAAATACTCTTTTTGGTGTTTCTTAAAGGGCAACGTGATGACATCTTGTAATTGAGCACATGTTTTTGGAGGGCCTCTTGGTGACAGGCATTTGTGTCAAGTGCTGGATGCTTTCTTTTTCCTTGGTACTTTACTGTACCTGAACTTGGTAAGTGCTTCTAATTTAAAAAGACATTGCTTAAAAGAAAAGTAGGTAAAGAGAGCAAGAGATTATATGATGTATAATGGAATTCGTAAATGCTTACTGGTGCTGCCCAGGTCACACTGAGAAGGAGCAGTCCCAAACAGACAATCTGCATCTTTGAGAATCTCTGTAAAAAGACAGGAATATTTTACCCTTAAGCATTGCCAATTATAAACTGCAGCCATAGGAATAAATAAAACACAAAAGCATACACAAAAATTCTTCCCGCTAGCAGTCCATTTCCTTTCGTTTTTTTAAAAAAAATTATGTATAATTTATATCCAGGTGTAGCTTTGTTAATCTAAGAACTTTCATATGTCTAATTATTCCAATGTGAAAATGAAAATTGTCCAATATTATTAAAACAATGAAGTCAGTTGATAGAAATGAATTTTATAGACACACTTATCTACTCTATTGTCAGCTCAGACTTTTTCCCTTTTGTCTTTAGAGAGAGATCGTTTCATTTAATTATTTATATAATTCATAATAACATGAAGTTAGTATAGCAACTCATAACAGACTCTTTAGACAAGTCTGCCAGGGTAGCAGGCTCTAGACCGAGGAATGAAATCTTGTCAACTCCCACGCTGGTGCCCCAATATGTGTCCTTATTTTAATTAGCAGTGTATCTAGAAGCTCCAGTGGGCTGGAGAGTGAAACAATTTATGGAGTGCTTATATCAATAGCTAACATTTATTGAATACTGGAACGAGCCAAGCACTGTTCTAAAAATTTTACATGCGTTCGATTAATTGAGCCTCACAAAACCCTATGACTTACATGGTCTTATTATTCCTGTTTTAGAGGTTAGGAAATAAACACAGAAAGTCAGATACCTTGCCCCAGAATTCCCAGCTATTCAGGGGCAGAACTGGGATTGGTGTGCAGGCAATGTAGCTATTCAGCCAGTGTTCTAATCAAGAATATGCCACCTTGAATAAGTTTCTGTTCTTCTATCTTATTACAGAAAAATCTACATGTGGTTGATAAAAAGGCAAATCATGTTTTACATCGGGCTCAACAAAATTATGTTTAAAACATTAACATTTAGCTATGGACAAATGTCATGTTTATACTTTGGTAACTATGCTAAGATGAACCATTGAGCTCCTTCTAAGTCAAGTGGCCACTAGATTGAAAAAAATCTTCAGCATAACCTTGAACCACTAATCTGTTGGTTTTGATGAACACTAAATATTTTACCAACTGCCACACAGATATATAGCAACCAGTATGAGAATAAAAAAATTTACACCCTTTTTTGAGATTACTTGGGGAAAAGGACTTTTAATGGGAAAAGTAATCTAAATACTGTTGTAATCTTTAAACATTTCAAAGTAAAAACTTTCATTTGGATAAACAAATATAACCATTAAATATATTCTAAAATTCTTGGCTATTCTCTTATAAATTAATACAATTTTGAGGACCTTAATTTTAACTATAAGTTAGCCATCCAAGCGTTTTAGAGATCAGGACAGCACAAGTCATTTATCAAATAACTAAACGTTCATCAATAGAAATATCTGCACAGATGAGATTTGAAAGTAAAATAGGATTACATTATCCTTATTCTGGTTTGTAAGTGAAGGTATAGAGTAAAGTCAGTCTTTGAATTATTGTGGATCTTCATAATGCTAATAGTTAAATCAAAGAGAAAGTTGCTACCAAGCCATCAATTTCAGTTGATAATTTCTAGAGCTTGGTACATACTTTCTGTTTTATGAAACAAAGCACTAAATATCACACAGCTGTGCTCAGTAGTGAATACTTTTAATTTGCATTTATTTTCAAAAGCAGTCTCCTTACCTGGATGGAGAGCATCTTGAAAATGTAAACAACTACGTTATGAAGCTGTTTGCTATCAAGAACATGAAGAGAACCAGTTACCTGGGGTCGTTTACACTCGGAATACCTGGCTGCTTCTGCAGGATTCGCAGTCTCTGGCATTTTGCTGAAATTTAAAGTTTGTCAGAGTTCCCGATGGCCAATCAGCAGTGGCTCACCTAGCACAGGCAAACAATTTGTTACCAGCGCCCACAGATAACCATAGGGGGCAAAGTAATTTTAATCTAAAAATGTTTTTGTGGTGGAAAGCTGCTATCAAATGTTCCAGAAACTGGGATAAACAGAAAATATAAATACCTCAGTTTGGTGTATTGTGTTGTCAGATGATTAAAACTGATTTCAGAACTATTAATTAGGACCGACTGAATAACTAACAAGTTTATAAACAGAAAACATTTCAGGTATCCTTTCATGTAGGAAGTTTATAACTTCAATTTTATCTGAATTAAATTCAGCAACATTTAACACAAACGTGTCGAGTGCCTATTTTGTGACAGGGAAACAGCAGTGAACAAAACAGACCAAAAAAAATCCTCGTCTTCATGGAGTTTATAATCTGGTGCAGAAATGGACAATCAACAAGAAAAATAAGTAACATATATTGTGTTAGATAGTGACACAGACTAAGTCTAAGAAGTAAGTGTATTCCAGGGAGGGGGGATGACGAGAGCGGGGACTCTGGGTTGAAATTTTAGGTAGGGAGTCCTAGGGAGGCCTCACTGAGGAGGTGACTTCTGAGTAAAGACCTGTAGACATATGACTATCTAGGCGAAGACCATTCTAGGCAAAAGGAAGAGGAAGAGGAGAGCCCAGAGACAAGAGCCCGCTGGCTTGTTCCAGAAACAGAGGTCAGTTTGGCTGGAGGGACTGAACAAGGAAATGAGGTCAGAAGGGTGTTAGATGGTAGATGATGTAGGCCCGTCTTCCTCAGCAAAAAGAGGAGGATTGGCAGCAGATGTTAGCTCAGGGCTAATCTTCCTCAAAAAAAGAAAAAAAAAAAGCCAGAATTTGTAATTAGGCAATCTGACTCCAAAGCAAAGTTTGAAAACCACTACAGTATATATACTGTCTCATTAAGTCAGCATAAACCTTAGCTTAACAAATATCTACAAAGATCTTAGCCCAGTGCCTAATTCTAAACTAAGTGATAAAATAATACAGGCCCATTCTCCCCATTCTTCCCATTGTTAAATAATAATCTGGTATCAGATGACATCCTTTTCTATCTCCTTTCTGTCCTCTGTTTATTTTCCTGCCATGAATTTTTCTATGACTTATTTGATAAGGGGGGAAAAAGCAATGAAATATTGAAAAAAATAATAGAGCTGAAGTTTAAGAGCATATGGCGGCTGTTTCTCTAGTTGTCATAGACATTAATGACCAGAGTTTCAGCAAGGTGCAAAGGATTGGGGTGATACAGAAAGAGGCTAACAAGGAAAGGAGACGACAAGCAAGAGTGCTCAGTCAACTACAAGGCTGCACAGAGATACAAAGCCACAGAAACAGTAGATGGAGGTGAACACTACAAAAATGGTCATTTTAATATTCCATTAAGGCGATGAATAATTCAGGCATTTCTATAACAATGAGCAACTTTGTAGTGTTAAGGTTGCACACTGTTCTATAATATTAACTTTATACTTTTGAGTGGTGCAGGGAAAAGAGTGAGCATTTGGCGTATGCCTTGCATATGGTGCAGCCTTGGTTTTCTCACTGATCTTATTTTGTAGTTTCAGATAGTTCTCACATGTGCTTTTTCTTTGTTTTTCCTTCTTTCCACAGAATTTTAGTGTGTAAGAGATTTCCTCTTCATTTAAATGATGAGAAAGTGTAACTCTATCTAGAAAACGTGTTCTATGAAAGAAAATTAATAGACTTTTAAGAGAAAAAATTGACTTAGCTATTAGTCTTACCTAGGAGTAAACCAGCGGCAGCTAAATATATATGCTCCCAAAGCTAAAATGAATTCAAAGCTCAAAAAAAAAATTTTGGATGTGAGCGTTAAATTTAGAACCTACAATTGACAAACACAAAAAAAACAAAAAGAAAAAAAAAGAGTGTGCTCTGGCTGGAAGGTTGCAGAGAAGAAACTCTGCAGAAAAAAACGAGAAAGATCATTTGCTGAAGCTCTGTAAAGCAGAGGTGTTATTTCTACCCTCTTGAAACTTGACCCCCGGGTTGAGCTTCAACTTCAGAAACTCCACATAACTTGCCTAAATACTTTTGTGTAATGAACAGTTTTGCCATAACATTTCTTAACAACCAATAACCAAAGATAAAGACCAGGGTTCTGTAAAAAAGGTTATTTATCCTCACACAATCTCGATTTAACTGGAAAACAAAATGAAATTAAACCAAACTAGGAAGTGATAGAGAAGGGCAAGAAATGGACACTCAGTTCTTGGTTCACGGTTCAAGAAGGACCACCTCCCCGAGGGTGCACCTAGCTCGGTTTTCCCCGGCCAGGCTGACAAGTAGAGATGCTCTTTGTAGAGATCTTTAGATGAAAGTAGTCCACGGAACATGTTCCATCATGTGGTGGCTTTTTCATTTCTTACTCTTCACTTGAGTGAGGACAATCCTATAAAATGTTAGCAAACTAGGCACCTACACTATTAGTTCCAGCCATTGGACTCTCCTCCAGGAGTAAGGTTTTGTTTTGTTTCGTTTTCCCATTTATTTCTGGAACCTCCCACTCATCTTCTCTGTATTCATGCTCTAAGCCCAATTGCTTTGATAGACATTTTCAAAATGGAGGAGACCTTTTTATCCTCTGGGATCTTGGTCACCAAATTATTCTTAAGACTAGTATGTAACACATTCTCTGTCTCATCTTAGACAGAGGTAAACACATCCTACACATATTTCCATGTGTTCTGACTAACTGAAATAACTCTATGTTCCAATTTATGTACCCAACAAATAGACAGTAGGTCCCCTCCTGAATCAGTGGGGGCTTCTTTATAGTGTTGTGAATGGACAAGAGAGGCCCTTGGTGAGCAATCTCCTCTTTACCATATAGACTTTTCAAGCTTTGTCAAGGCTGTAGGCATTTTATAAGTGTTCTTTCCCCGTTGTTCTCCAGAGGAGAGTCTGGAATGAATGTGCTGAGAGTCTTGCTCTGTTTTTAGCAGAAGAAAATGTTTCTGTTTTAAATATGTTCATTCACGAGCATCAATATTCATCCTCAGTTTTAAAAATATCACTTTTTCTAAAATGTCACTTACAAGCAACTTTTTCATCTACCCCAAAACTATTTTTATTATTTTTTTCTCTCAGTGTTTGGGAATTTCAACAGATGTTCATAAAAATGTCAGCCAGATACGGAACCACGAAGGGTCATGGAACAGCTTGAAGCTAGCTGTGTTCATTTCTCTCGGCTATTTATTTACTCATTCAGCTATTACCAGCAGAGAGAAGACATGTCAATATAATTTGCTTTTATTTTTATATTAGAAAGATGTCTTATTACACCTTAAAATGTAACTCAGAGGATGTAGTTAAAATGTAATTATAGTGATACCAGTCCTTTCCTTCAGGACATGGCGACATTGCTGGAAGTGGCTGCAAAACTTTGTTGTGTGACCTCAAGGGGAAATATCTCTCATTCTCAAAATAGTCTTTTTCAGAGGTTACTGTTTTGTTTTTCAGGACCAAGAATCTTCTCTTTTGGAGACAGAACATGATGACGTTTACCAGCTCGTTATTCATTGTATTGCACACATACCAATATTTTCTTAATAAATTAGGGGCTATCTAGCCTTCTCAGTTTTTAACTTTGTGTGTATCTGCATTGTGTTATCATTTTATTTTAGCTCCTCTCTCATGACTTTCTTAATTCTCATGGACCCAGATTTTCTCTCTGCTTATCAGTTCCTGTGCCAGTTGTCTATTGTTGTGTAAACAAACTACCTCAAAACTTAGTGGTTTTAAACACCAATTTATTATTTTCTCTCAAAGTTCTATGGGTTGACTTGACTCAGCTGGGAGGCCCTCATTTGGGATCTCACATTTGGGACATTAAGAGGGGGGCAGGTGCAAGAGTTATCTGAAGACTTGACTTGGCTGCATGTCCAAGATGGCGTCATGGTGCTTCTCCACATGACCTCTCTCTGTGACAGAATAGGTTGGACTTCTCAGTACTTAAAATACTCAGTGGGTTAAAAACTCATTAACAGAATTTGTTGGTTTAAGAATTAAAGTTCCGATGCATATTACATTCTGTTATGTTCTGTTCTTTCTCAGGAGGGCTCCCCACTCCTGAGACCCTACTGGGACTCCAGAGCAGAAGGCAGAAATTGGTAGGCCAGTTTTGAGAGCTAAGCCTGGAATTGTTATGGAGTCGTTGTCACTACATTGATCAAGCATCCGATTCAAAGGAGTCCAGAAACAGGTTTCATGCCTTGATGGAGAAATGGCAATGGTACATTGCAGAAGACCTTGTGGAATGGGAGATCGTATTGGAGTGATCTCTGGAGAATAAATGTGCCTGGGTCAGTCCCTGACAGAAATGCAGATATCGATCATTCACTGAAAATTACTCTCAACTGTTTGGTGTACTTGTGTTAGTAAGAGTTCTCCACAGAAACAGAACCAGAAAGATATATCAAGAGATTTATGTGAGAAATTGGCTCACATGATTTTGGGAGGCTAAGTCTCACTGCCATCTGCAAGCTGGAGACCCAACAAAGCCAGTGGTCTAAATCCAGTCTGAGTCTGAAGGCCTGAGGACCAGTGGAGTGGATGGTGTAAATCCCAATCCAAGGACAGGAGAAGACAGATGTCTCAGCTCAAATAGGCAGGCAGGAAGCAAAGGGATGAGTTCCTCCTTCGTCTGCCTTTTGTTCTTTTCAGGTCCTCAGTGGATTGGATGATGCCCATCCATGTTGAGGAGGGCAATTTACTTTACCAAGTCCACCTACTCAAACACTAATCTCATCTGGAAACATCCTCATAGACACATCCAGAAACAACGTTTAATTTGTGTACCTGTTGGCTCAGTCAAGTTGAATCAGAATTAACCATCACAGTACTGTGTTTGTAACCCATTCTACACAGCATAAGTAATGGTTTATGTTGTGCTGTTGACTTCATATCACTATCTTAGAGCCAGAATCAAGATCAACCTTTCCCTCAGCTGGCTAACGGATGAGACCTACCTGATAATCTCGGTCACAAAATTTCAAAAGGAAATTAGTATACTGAAAAAATTATCTTTAAATATTATTTATAAAGATAATACTTCTTGATGTGTTTAGGTCCGGTAATTGTCAGAAGCATTATATTAAGCACCTGCAGAAAGGAGACAACTCACAGATTATTATTATAGCAAACACTGGAAATTTTACCGAATTTTTTGAAGAGTTTGAAACAAAAGACCAAGCTTCAAGTTGGAAAAGAAAAGACAAGAAAAAGGTAGTGAGTTCGCTAATAGTTTGTTTATTTCCTAAGTGACTAACAATAGCTAGATTTTTTTTAATTAATCAGTTCCTTCATGGTTCTACTTTATGTACTGTACTGTCTTCATGGAGACTTTATACAATCATCTAAAACAGGAGTCAGAAAACTGTGGCCTGTGGGCCAAATCTGGCCCCTCACCTGTTTTGGCAAATAAAGTTTTATTGGAGCACAGCCATGCTTGTTTGTTGACATACTGTGTATGGCTGCTTTTGCTACGGTGACGGATTTGAGTAGTTGTGACAGAAACCACAAGGCCTGCAAAGCCAAAACTATTTACTGTCTAGTCCTTTACAGAGAAAGTTTGCTGCCCCCTGACTAAAACAGTGAAGGATTAATTGGTATTTTGAAAAGAGATAAGACAAGTTTTGTACACATTGATGGAGGTCTTATCTTCTTGGACCCTGAGAGTCATGAAAAACAAGGCGAGAGGCCTCCTGAGAAAGAACCGAATACAAGAGAATGTAAGGTGCGTGGGAACTTTGATTCTTAGACCCACAAATCAAGTCAATGAGTTTCTAACCCACTGAATATTGTAAAGATCTAAGGGCAGAAAATATTTACAAATATTGGCACTTAGATAAGCAAAAGGTCCAAATGATTGCTTCATGGTTTCCTTTTCACTGATATTGATCCTTTTTCTAAAGTGAGACTTTTCTTTCTTGACATTAGATTGTTGCTTTCAGAAGAGTCTATTTACATTTTTCTGCAATTCTCACTCTTTCATTATTTCTTCTCCTTGTCACTCAGAGGGATTCACTTTGCCTGGAGATGATTTGGGGTATTTTTGTTTTTGTTTTTGTTGTTGTTTTGTTTTGTTTTAAGGAAGATTGGCCCTGAGCTAACATCTGCCACCAATCCTCCTCTTTTTGCTGAGGAAGACTGGCCCTGAGCTAAGATCCATGCCCATCTTCCTCTACCTTATATGTGAGACGCCCGCCACAGCATGGCTTGACAAGTGGTGCATAGGTCCTACACCTGGGATCTGAACTGGTGAACCCCAGGCCACTGAGGCAGAACATGCGAACTTAAACACTGCACCACTGGGCCCGCCCGAGAGTATTTTTTTTTAATAAGAGGAATCCAAATGGAAAGAAAGTCAATGTTTGGTTTCCCAGTTCTGAAAGCTGTTCTTGAAGTTCTTAGCAGAAGCAATCATTTTGAAAGCCAAAGCTTTTAGTTTTACAAGGTGAAAATTTTGTTAAGAGAAAAAAGAGTGGTAGAAAATCAACAGGGTCAGCTATGAAAGAAGCAGGGTATAGAGTATATGCCACAATAGTGAATTGAAAAGAGGGGACTCCCCACAGGTTAAATATGGGTCACTTGGCTGCCAGCTGGGGAGGATCTTAATCAAGGCGTCATGTTGAAGGATATGAGAGGAACTGGAAATGAGGGGATGGGACCTAGGGTGACCACAGGGAGAGGGGCAGAGTCATCTCTGAGAAGCAGCTGCCCTGTGGTGACACTAATACCCACACACCATCTCCCCCTTCCCCCCAATGCTGTGGCCTGTGTTGGGAAGCCTTTTAGCAGACCATTGCCCAGTGAGGGCCTGAAGGTCTGCTATGGATCATCTCTCAGAAGCAATCCTCTCTGCCCTAACACCTTTCTTAGCCCATCCTAACTCCCCTGCGTGGCCAACTTTCCTTAGAAACTCCAGGACACTCATAAGCCTCCCAAATCTTGTATGGAAGAGGTGAGTAGGGGAGCAGCGCCCTGACAACCTTGCACGTCTCCATATAGACCACGAGGACAAGGACTGAGTGCAGTCCAAACTGAGCATTGGCAAAGTGCCCTGCGACTCCAGGAACAAGGAGGGGTAAGCAGCCTGGTGAAGAGATGCCACAGACAGTTTCCCATGCGCCTCCCTATCTTACGAGGGGTGGTCACAAGGCCATTTCTCATTCATCTTCAGTTTCAGTTGAGCACAGGACTTTCAACCTCACCCCGCTTTGGGTTCAGCTGCAGATTTCTGTGTAAGTCTATCTGCTTGGCTATAGGTGAGAGCTGGCTCCTCAACAACAGAATGACCTAACACCTGTGCCATCTGTCATTTGGCCCTTCAGGTTCTGTGTCTTCCTGGGGGACTGGGGATACAGGGAGCTGACACCATGCTGATCCTGCTTTTGCTGTCTGTGTAAGTAATAAACCGCTTGACTCTGTTTGTTGCCTCTCTACTGGCTGAATCAATGGAATTGTGGGGCGCCAAGCTCACAGCCACAATGGAGGTCCTAGTGGCTCTGTCACAAATCACCCCACTGCTTAGAGAATGCTCGACTGCTTGACAAACGACAAGGTGTTGTTCTATTTTGACAAGAGCATTAAAAAGTATTTTCCTTGTGTGCTAGCAGTCTCTGTTCTCAAAGAGATCCTCCTTTGATCACCTGAGCAGGTGTGAAACCTGTAAAATTACATCTTCTTAACTCTAAAGAACAAAACAGTAAAACACCATCAGGGTTGTTACATATGCTCTTATCTAAAATTTCCTCTTCTGATTCCCAGTTAAATCCACTTATTTTAACAGAGTGACCTTTCTGTATGAAGAAAGAAACTCTGAGAGGTATATAGGATGTGCACCCCAGAGCAGTCTCCTTTCCTCCCTTTACCAGCTGTGTTATCTCAGGAAGTGGCTAATCATCTCTACAACTCAGTTTCCTTACCTGTAAAATGGAGTTAACTTCCAGCAATTGTGGGAATTAAGTGATGTGATGTACGTGAGATGCTTAGAATGGAACTGGCACACAGTAAGTGTATAATTAGCTTTAGCTATTATACTAACGAAAATAGTGGTTCTCAAACTTTAAGGTGCGTTGGAATCACCTGTCCACCCCGAGCTTTGGTGGCACTCCAGAATTTGCATTTCTAACAAGTTCTCAGATGACGCGGATGCTGCTGATCTGGTGCCTACACTTTGAGAACTACTGAGGTAAGATTAATTTCTGTGTAAATAATGGAGACCCACAATCACAGTGGCTTAAAGAAAATAGAAGTTTATTTCTAGAGGTTGGGCATCCAGGGCTGGTGTGGTGCTCCTCGGAGCCAGACTTTGTCTATGTCATCATGTTGCCATCCGCAGATTGATGCTTCATGCGCGCTGTCATAGAAGGCTCACCACCATGGTTGAATTCAAGCCAGCATGAGGGAGAAATTGGAGAAAGGGAAACTGAATAATACTTCTCTTTACAGAGACCACCAGGAAATTGGACACATCAAATGTTCATCTGGCCAGAACTTAAATCAGATGGCCACATGTAGCTCCAAGAGAGGTGAAGAAATTAGAATTTATTCTGTAGCCACAGGCCTAGCTTAAAAAACCAAGTTCTATTACTCTGAGAGCGAAGGGAGAACAGATATTAATGGGCATCTAGGAGCTCTGCCACAGCTACAGACTGATTTCTACATGTGAACTACGGCAAAAGAATTTTCTATGGGCAGGAGAGTATAAATATCCAACTTCATTTCTTCCCCCCAAATATGAGCATAGCTTATTTCACTTTTTATCTTTCTTTATTCAAAGGAGTCATTTGCTTCATTCTCAGGGGAAGGATTCTCTTTCTCTGGGAACAATAAAAATGTTCCTCTTTCTTTTCTAATAATTTGAGTTTTCATCAAGTTTTTTCCAGATGGACCGTCAACAGCTACCATCAGAGAATACAGAAAATAGATCTTTTGGGTGGGAAGGTCAAAGGGAATTTGGAGCAAGAGGCCAGGGAGCCTAGCTAGCTAGGATGGCAGAAAGAGGCTGGCACTGTAACATGTGGTTCCAAGTAGGAAAATTATTTCAAGAGGGGGCTTCCAGACTGAAGATATTCCATGGTATGGCTGAGAAAACTGCTGTAAGGGGCATCGTTGGCATGCCCAGGAGCTGTGTTAAATTACAGCTCTCACCCCCCCACCTCTCAGTCTTGATCCAAGAACTCCACGCTGCTTCCATCTCGGCCCTGGGTATTAGTTGTCTACAGGCCTCACCATCTGACTGCCCAGTTGTGCTGGTGTCCGTGTTGTGCGAGGCTATGTATCTTTCCTCTGCTGCCATTGCCTACTCCAAGTGAATGCCTTGCCAAAGTGCTCCTAAAAAGCCCCACTAGTCTAAAGGAGATGCCTCAATGCTTGGAGCAATGGTGGGTAACAGTTTCCGTTCTGCCCTCAGGGATCAAAGTGAGCCAGCTCAAAGCCCTGAGGCAGGATCGTGGGGAGTGGCACCCACATTACATAAATCAAAAGCAAAGGAAGAAACCATAAAGGAAAAGATTAACCAATTTTGCTATAGAAAAATGAATAAAAATTAATAAATGAACTTGACTGATTTTAAAGATCCTTTCCAAATCTAAGATTTGATGATTCTTTGATATATTTGATTCTTTTATATATTTGATATAAATAGTAAACATACTTATATTGCCTAATAAACAGTAATGGTTTACTGTTCCCAAGGCCTCAATCTCATCAGAAACTTTTGTTTATAAAGATGCATTAGGACAAAAAAAAAAAAGTTCTATGAGTTCCTAAAAGACAATTTTTATGGCCAGATTATTCTATTACAATGATATACACCTAAGTGTTCAGATGGGCAAAGGAAGGCTCGTGGAGAGGAGAGACGTGATGATTCTGAGTGCCTGAAAACACCGTCAGACACTCAGCAGCAGCCTACTGAGCGCATGCCGTCTGCAGGAGATGTGGCAATAAAGCCCAGGGAAGGAACTCAGTTTACTCTCAATAACGCCGTTATTCAAGCCCATCTAACTCCAGAGCCCACGCACTTTGCACAATACCAAGTTGCCTGTGTAAAAAGATATACCACAGATACAAGAAGATCCTTTCTTTGAAAATATTCTTAGTTCTCGAGTCATAAAATACGGCTGGTTCCAAGAATATTGTGACATAAGACAAGGCTCATTTTCAGCAATGTTCTCATCATTAGCGATTTCCTGCCCATTCATGGGTCCAGTGTGTATACAGATGAATATATATGAATGAATATAGCATCATGGTGAAGAGCACAGACTCTAAAGCCAGGCTGTCTTTGTTTTAACTCCAGCTTTGCCGCTTGTGACCTTGTGCAAAATGCATAACCTCTTTGTGCCTTAGTCCCTCCCTCAATAAAATGGAGGATAACAATAATACCTCCCTGAGAGAGTTTTGTGAGGATTAAATGAATAGCAATAAAGGACATTATTGGAATAATTGGTAAAATTTGAATATGGACTTTATACTAGAAAATATTGTCATATCTATGTTAAATTTCTTGAGAATGAGAATGGTAACAGTACTGTGGCTACATAAGAGAATTCCTTGTTCTCATACTAAAATGCTAAAGTAGTTAGGGCTGAAGAGTCATGATGCCATGGTGTGTGCAATCACTCTTCAATGGTTTGGCAAACAAGTATGTATATTTATGAAGAGAGGCACACAGAAATAGACAGAAAGAGATGACATAAACATGGCAAATATTAGCCATTGGTGAATCCAGGTGAAAGGTATAATAAGGGTGCTCATGTTCTAGTCTTCCAACTTTTCTGAAGGCTTGGTATTTTTCGAAACAAAAAGTTAGGAGACAATGAATTGGTGCATGTAAAGCCTTACAACTGTTAGCTCTCAGACTAAGATCACTCTGAGGACAGAGTTCTTCATCTTCATTAGCCCAAGGTCTGACATTGTCCATCTCCAAAGTAGATGCTCAGTACATCTTATAAATGAATAAATAAAAAAAGTTTGAATTTTTGTCTTCTTACTCCTTCTCAGTATCTACTTTCCTTCACTACTCCCATTTGAAATTTACTTTTAGCTCTATATTAAAGTATAAATTGCAGTTAAGGCTTTGCATAGCAGCCCTCTTTGGTGTGTGTGAGTGTGCGTGTGTGTGCATGGTGTGTGTGTAAGAGTTTTATACCCTATCCCACTCCCTACCTCACCTAAAACCAAACCAAATGGGGTAGAGTTGCCAGGTATAACACAGGACATTCAATTAAATTTGAATTTCAAATAATGAATCATTTATTGAGTATAAATATGTCCCAAATATTTCACAGAAGCCAAATATTGCATGGAGCATACTTGTACAAAACAATTATTCATTGTTTACCTGAAATTCAAATTTAACTAGGCATCTTCTATTTTTATTTGTTAAATCTGGCAACTCTAAAAAAACCTTTTATTCTCCTGACGTATATGGCTGACCCGCCCACAAGCATATCAAAATCTTAGTTATATTGGTTTACTCATGAAAAAATGCTTATAGTTCTTCTGAATTTTAAACCATAGTAGAAATAAGCTTTTATCCCTTAGCTGAATCATCCCCCACTGGTCTCGCCTTTTTTCCATTTTGAATCTCTCATTTTTCTTCGTAATTATAAAAGATTTGAAAGATTGCAATTTTATTTGTGATAAAACCCATAGATAGAATATACATACAGGTCACATAAAAATACATAAGGATGACAAATCTAATATACAGTGTTGGATAGGCCGTGTGATTAAAGAACTACACACTTATTGTATACAGTGTCATTAATGTCAATGACTCTCTTCTTAGAAGCACTTCTTGCACAAAGAGTATGTTTTAGCAGTTAGTAATAGTACAAACATGTTAAAAATACTATTTATAGAACTATGACCTCAAAACATTCAGTCGAATTCAATTTCATGGACTGGTTTACCACTCACTTGATAAATGGCCCTGATTTACAATGACCTTTCAATAACACACCAGGGAGAAGCAACGAGAAGCCCGTTACTTGCAGAAGAAATTACAGAAAATCACTTTGGAACAGTAGCACCATTCCACATTATAATATGCACATTTGTTATATTGCACCTTCCTGAGTTGAACTTTGAAAACAATAGCCACATGAAACACTAGAATGAATGAATTCATCCCAGGCTGGGCCTTCATTGGTGGTAGTAATCTTGACCATCATAGCCGTCATAGCTACGCCCCTTATAGTAGCTGTACTCATCCTCATAGGCTCGGTAATTGTCCCCACGAGGTTCCCCATTCTCATTTTCATAGACTTCGTATCCATTGTCGTACTCATTGGTGCCTGTTTGTTCATACTCCCCCTCATACGCAGCGGTGGTCCTGTAGACCTCCTGTGGTGGAGTTGTAGGTGCAAACCCTCCATTTGGAGAGGTGGTTGTCTTAGAGCCAGCATTGTCCTGCTCTGCAGGCACTGCGGTTCCTTCTGCATTGGCTTCTTCTTCACCTTCCTCTTCTCCGTTGTCTCCACCACTGCTGCCATGGCCATTTTCTGCCTCCGTGCTGTTGGAGCTGGTGCCGTTGATGCCTTGCCCATTTTCATCCACTTCTGCTTCATTTTCTTCATTTTCGTCTTCTTCCTCTTCCTCTTCTTCTTCATCACTTTCCTCTTCTTTTGTACCTTTGTTTCCTTTGTCCCCAGCCTGTATGGAAAAGTTTGAAAGAATCCAAATTTAGGCATGAAAAATGTAAAACTTAAGGCCACTGTTTCATCCAACACAGGCTGTACTGACAGCTTTGTTCTAGACGTGATTTTGAATTGAAGCCTATTTAACTTACTAAAGAATTGGTTGGGGTTTTAAAAATTCAGAATTAGTACCTTTGTCAGTGGGTTTTGATGGGGGAAAATGTACCCAATAAATAAGCCTTCTCTGTGGGAGATGCTTCCTATAGCTTTGCCACTCACTCTCTCTGTCTTGGTCCTCTTCCCTGAAATGCAATGGCCCCTCTGAAGATCTTTTATCCACTGCTAAGATGCTCGTCCTTAGTATTTTGTTGTAATGCAGAAAGTCAGTGTACTAACATGGGAAGAGAATTTGCCTGAGAAAATATCTTTCCTTGTTTGTAAACAGGGAAATTATATCTGCTCTCACTTTTTCAATGAGTGAATGAAGATAATATAAAATACTTTGTCTATGGTGTCGGGATAACCTTAGACTTCAGTAAAGAAATGAAATCAGACTAAACATTTTGGAGGAATTATTACCTTCTTTGGAAGCTGGATCGCAGCTGGACCTATATTTCCCGTTCCAGGGGTGGGCTCCTCTCCATAGCCAGGTGTGATCGTAGACAGGGTGGTGTTCTCAGCGTCCGATTCTTCATCTTCGTTTCCTTCAGAATCTTCATTCTCTCCATTGTTTTCTTCTTCATTTGAAGTCTCCTGGTAAAAATAGCCAGAACCAGATAAGTTATTTTAGATGGAAGATAACTCAAGATTTGTTGGAGTCATGAACCATTATTGGGAAGACATTTGTATCCCTCAGCCAGCTCATCACCCAGTGTTGGCAATTATGCTTCCTTGTATGCCCTTCTCACTTCTAAAAACTCAACTCAAAGTCGTCTCATCCTATTCACTTTGCTATCTCGTGTTTTAGATATTTCCACATTCTATCTAATCAATTCAAAAATATTTGTGTAATAATTTCCACATATGTGATTGTGTGGTATCACACCATAACATGGCTCAGGCTCTTAAAGTCTTATTAATAACTACTACAACATGGCAGAAGTTAATTCTTATATTTGCTAACAAGTAAGCTGAGGACTTTATACTTATTTTTTAAATTTCTTATAGCAGCTCTGTAAGTGGGATTATTGCTCTCACTCTTCAGAAAAGGAAAGTGAGCTCAGAAAAGCTAAATAACTTGCTTAAGATCTTATAGTAAGTGATGAAGCTGTATCTTTCTAACTAGAAAAACTCAGCCCTTTCTAACATACCATGAATTTTTTTTTTTTTTTTGGTGAGGAAGATTGGCCCTGAGCTAACATCTGTGCCAGTCTTCATCTATTTTATATGGGACGCCACCACAGCATGATTTGATAAGCAATGTGTAGGTCCGCACCCGGATCCGAACCCATGAACCCCAGGCCACTGAAGCGGAGCACACGAACTTAACCACTAGGCTACCAGGCTGAGGCCCCCCCATGAAGTTTTTGATGATGATTAAGAGTCATAGGAATCATCCACACTACACCTAGGATTTTTTTGCAGAAATGCATTTTTTATAGAAAACTTTCTCTTCAAATTGATTGCAAGTTTTATTTAGTACCAAATGTAAGTGAATATATTTCATGTGCTTTCAAATTTAAAGAAAAAAGACATAATAGTTCAAAATCCATCTGCCAATATGTAAGTCAGTTCTCTGCCATTCAAAAGATTTCAGGTATTTGACGCACAATCCATTTTTCTGTGCAATGAAGAAACTTAACACTCCAAGAAATCCTTAGGGGTATATTATGTTACTGTTTAAAAAATTAACACTTCTGAAATGATGCTAATTATAATCTTTAACATTTTATTCTTTTGCCTTTGCCAACTCCATGTTGTTAGGCAATTGTTTGTTAATTGAGTTAATATCCCAATTTAAATAATAGCTAATATTAAAAGCCAGGATTTCAAACATATAGAACTTATTTACTTTAAATGAATACTGGAAAATTGAATTCATTTCAATATAATTTTAAAAAGATGTGACGTTAGCATAATTTTAACTAGGCATCCTATATTTTAAGACTTCAAAACAAACAAAACCCAGATTTAGCTTGCCTTATCACTAAAGCAAAGTGACTACAGAAGAATATGTTTGTTTCATCAAATTTGTAAATTCACTATTTCAATGAACTCTTGGGACTAGCAGAGTCTGTCCAAAATGGTCTCCAAGCTAATTGTGTCAAATATCCCACAAATACCATACTGTTTATTTATTTTTTCATGTTTATGCTTTAGTCCAGCAGCCTAAACCTTTCAGAGGTAGAAAGAGCAAAGACCCTTGGAGTAGGAGAACACACAAGTTAGGTCCTGTACCCTAACGTCACAGGTGAGAAATCTGAGGTCTAATGGGATAAATGGCTCAGATGAGGTCAAATAGAGGACGGTTCATTAGTGGCCGGGTCATGACTAAAGGCCCAGACTCCCAACTCATAGACTTCTACATTGTCTCCTGAAACACCCTTTCTGTTCCTAGATACTTTATTTAAGGATATCTTGCTGGAATGAGTTAACAATGAAAATAGGTCAGTCTGTTGATGACTATTAGACCTCAAATATCTTATTGAATAGAAAAATTAGCAATAATTTGTGCTTAAAAATGTATTATTAGGGGCTGGCCCCGTGGCCGAGTGGTTAAGTTCGTGCACTCCGCTGCAGGCAGCCCAGTGTTTCGTTGGTTCGAATCCTGGGCGCGGACATTGCACCGCTCATCAAACCACGCTGAGGCAGCATCCCGCATGCCACAACTAGAAGGACCCACAACGAAGAATATACAACTATGTACCGGGGGCCTTTGGGGGGAAAAAGGAAAAAAATAAAATCTTTAAAAAAAAAAATGCGTTATTAACCTACTAGAATCTAGGCTAAAATGACTAAAAGAAACAAGTATTAGAGAGAATGTGGCACTCTCCTGTACCTATAGTGGGAGTTTGCACCAGGACATCTGCTTTGGGGAGTTGTTTGGTTGCATCTACTCAGCTTGAACATATTCACACCTTTGACTTAGAAATTTCACTTCTAGGTAAAATGGCCTCCAAAAAAGAATGTATGTGTTCACGATAAGGAGTACTGCTGGAATGTTCGTAGCAGCACAATTTGTAATAGCCCAAACTCGGAAACTACCCAAATGAGAATGAACAATTTACAACTACAGAACAATATGGATCAATCTCTGAAGTTGGGGGTGGAAGAGGCCACATACAAAAGAGTATATTCTCTATGATTTAATGTATATAATACATAAAAAGATGCAAAAGCAATCTATCTTTTAGGAGTCAAAATAGCAGTTGCCCTTGGTGGAGCTTAATGAATGAGTGGAATGGAGCACAAAGCATGTGCTGCTTTTCCACATGGGTGCTGGTTACACTTGTGTGTTCGGTTTTTGAAATTTCAATGATCTATATACTTATGATAATTGTGTTATGTATATCATATTCCAATAAAAGTTTTTTAAAAGTGAAGCTAAATAGTTCAGGAGCGAGAAAAAAATGTATAATTACCAAATAAAAAATACGTCTAAGCACCTTCTCATGTGAATACAGTTCCTGGGGACTCTGCAATGAACCTGAATTGCCAGTGAAATTTTAGGGAAGAAATGAGGAAAAAAAAGAGGTTCTAAAATCTCTTCAATATGGAAGACTCCCAGTTTTATTTATCTACTTTTCCATGATCACTTTTAATGGATGATCTTTGGAGCATTTATTCTTCTGAAGTTTCATAACCAAACCGCCAAATATTGACTGGCCACCATGTATGTGTAAGACTCTGTGCTAGGCAGTGTGAGGACATGCAAAAGAGGGTGCAGCACACTTCCTCCCCAAAGCAGGGATGGCAACTTCACTGTCTAGTCCCCTGGGTCATGGGGAGTTGGCAGATAAGTTTTGGGAGGACCATATATGTTCAGAGATTGTTGGCAAAATGGTGGGTGTGTGATTTCACTAGAGTCCTATAGGAATCCTAATCTTCCTCCATCCCCAACCAGCATCACAACAAATGAAGACTCATTGCAAAAGTTACCCATTCTAATTGGGAAATCTAGCTGGCAAGGCAATTTTACAATCACTGTACAGCAAATAGCTGTAATGAAATGGATTATCCTAGCTTACTTGTTATGTAAAATTATTATGTGAAACTCCAGGCAAAATTTTGTGAGATTTGGTAGGTGGCATTTTTCCTGGTACTGGCTTAACGTTCCTGTAAGGCCTTCCTTTAAGCTGTTAGGGTAAATTATGGTACTGGAAATGTTACTTTTATGGTTAAAAAAATCAAACTAATGATTTGTCGCTTTTAAAGTTCCCACACCATTTTGTTTTCAAGATAGCAGATGTTTACCCATGATCCATTTTTGACTGTCATTGCCCCATTCGTAAATAGCACCTAAGAATACCTGAATTTAGAAAGTTCCCAAACCAGTGGATAGCTATAATTGACTATCCAGGAAAATGTACCTAATTAGTACGTTTTCTTGGGCAAGAGTGTCAGTTACAAACATGTTAGCACAATTTCCAAGAGGTATAAATGAATTTTAGCCATGAATGACACTAATTTGTAGTACTACATAGGATGATATTTATACACCTTGAGTATTTACATTTCTTTAAGAACACGAATTTTACTATTAGACAAAAAGACATATGAAATTCCTATTTTTAAAAAAAACCCTACTTTGTGGGTCAATAAGGGCAGATGATAAGGATACAAGATTAGCTTTCACATACTACCTACTTAGTAAACTGAGTTTTTTAAGTTCAGTCCTTAAAACAAGTATTGCACTGAGTTTAGGATTGTTACGTATTTGTCTTTTACCATCGTGTTCTATCCACCTAAATATAAATAATACTTCTTTTTCTTTTTATCCGAATTCACATGTCTTCTACTTAAAATGGAGACACTTTTGTTTTTGTGTACCACTTACAGGTAACTTTAACCCCAAACTGCAACAGTATTTTAAACAAGTCATTTTAGTTGATTCTAATTTAAATAACATTTCACTCGTCCAAAATAGAAGACCGTGGGCAGTTGGTAAACTGGCAATAGCTATGTGCTGAGTCCAGACTACAGAAGACTGGTTTCCTATTTGTTTTTTGTGCTGCCTGGTTTGTCATGAAAAAGCCTGCAGAAATTTCCTTACCTCTTCTTCCTCCTCCTCTTCTGAGCTATCACCATCTCCATTTTCTTCAGAGGAATCACTACTGGTCTGAAAAAAAAATATGAATTCATACACATATGAATATATATATATATATGTACACCTATATGCATATAATGTATACATGCATATAAGTGTACATATATACATGTCCGTATACATATATACAGACATATATACATGTTTGTGTATACGCGCATATATACACGTATATATATGTACACATATATTCAACACCAAAGAAAATTTCCTTCTGACTGAAATAAGATAAAATACACACAAATATTTACTCAAACTAATTAGTATTACCATCTTGATTGATTGATTTATGTACTTAGAAAAATTCTCATGCAAATGTGAGAAAGATATGAGGAGATTGGGCATACATAAAAGGAGATTAGAGAGAAACAGGAATTTTACGATAATCCGGATATGAAGTGACATACTCCATTTTCAACCCTCAAAGCATAGATGACATGTTGAAACATTTTGTATGTAAAAATCAGAGCAACGAATCACAGAATTGCTTAACTTTGAGAGCACGAGAAGATTCTCTGGTCCAATTTATTTTACAGAGAAGGAACCTGAAGCCCAGAACAGTTGTGACTTTAAGCAATTCAAGGCAAATCTTGGGCTAAGACATAGATCACGCTGTTTTATTTTCTTTATAAAATATAAATGAAATGATGATTAGGCTTACTATAAAATGTAAGTTGTTACTGGATGATTCTCTTAAATAATCAGCTCTCCTGGTGAATTTAAATTAGAATTTGACTTGAAATTAAATTTGTGTATAATTTTTAGTATCTTTCAATCTAGATAAAGCTAATCCCTAAGATAAGGTTTTATATATATATATATAAAGTAAAAATTAGATAGGATAAAACAATTCATTTACTCATTTAGGAGATTTACAGAGTACCATCGCTCTAAAGTTCTCAATATTGGATGAGAATGAATTAAACCAAGGAATCTGTATATAAAAATATAATTATAGGTTAATGAGCTTTGCTGCTTTTTTAAAGGAAATGTCACTCTGAACATCTGTTATCAGAGCCTCGAAGACAGTAGAGGAGATTCCTCATCTTTCTCCCAATGGTAACCCAAATTGAATTTTCCTTCTTTTTCTGCAACCACTCATAATGGCACCAGGTATACAAATGGATACCCAACTTAAGATTCTGTCATTTTCTGCTCTGCAAATTTTGGTTTTGATTCTGATGACCCAGTTAAGTACCTGGGGTCTTAGAAAACATAGCTGCAGGGGAACCTCGGGATTAGAGATCAGATACGAGGAAACACTCATGCCCCAGTCCTGCTCAGGGCTGTCCCTGTTGGGCTCATTCTTCAGGTGCCCACACCATGCACTGAAGAAAAGGGAATGCTTGTCCCCTTGAGCCAAGAATAACCTTGGGTGGAAAAGAGAATAATTAGACCTGCTTTTCCACTGCCATGACCTTCATGGTTGAGTCTTCCCTATTCAGCTCAGAGGGTGAATAAACCATCATATTATATTTGAACTATTTCTATTTGTTAGTTAAATTATATATAGAGGAAAGCATATTTATGCAGCATATTTTGTCTCAGTGGGAGTGTTTTAGTCATTTTACAAGCCTCCTCACCTCTAGCCTTCTTCCTGCCCCAACCACATTACTCTTCAATTAGTATCTGCAGTGAGAACAACTTTAAAACTGCATGAAATGCCTTGAAGCCTTGGCATTTTCTTATTTCTTTTCTGTCATTTATGCCTTATTACTAATTTGTCACTAAGTCTTATTGATTCTTCCGGGAGCCTTTCATATAGATATAGATATTTTTACCATTATTCCTTCCAACTTCTATCACTCCATTTATTCAACCCCAAAATATACATTCCAGGCATTGTACTGGGAGTGAGGGTTGTAGTAAGAAATGAAACTGGAAATATTGGCAGTTTCCCCATGTCAAGCATTGTGATAGCTGAGATGAGTCTAATAAAAGGAATATAAAATAAAGTTCCTGCCTTCTAAGAGTTCACACACTAATCAAGTATCATTTGAATCATAAAAAAGCAATTTCCTCAATTAGAAATGCTGAAGGTGTTAAGCTGATTTATACTTCGATTTCTATAGCCAAGTACATAAATAAGCTGTGGTAGACTATTGATGGTTTTGCAATCAATTTAACACATTTAGTGCAAGTTGGTATTTTAGAAATGATTATACATAAACACAGACTTGTTTGAACACACTATGAATTTCAAAGCCAATATGCCTTTTTGGGTGGCAATGTGGGCACTAAACACTTAACAGACTTAAGAGAATAAATAATAATTAAGAGCCATGGAAAATGTATTAGTAGACATGAAAGGGGGAAAATCTTGGAAATCAAACTTTGTAGAGTAAGAGGAGAGATCATAAATACTAGGTCAGACTGCTGGATCAGGAGATATATTTTGTTGGATCCTATTTTAAAACAACTCTCTTGCAAATTCTATATTGGTTGAGATGGACCTATCTGCATATAATTTGAGGAAATTTTATGTATTAAAGATATATGAACTTTGAGTCTACCAGTGATGAAAAATATAATCTCTCCTAATATCTTTTCACTATGGACATTTAAAATGGACCACACATATGTATCTACAAAAATTTCTAGATAGGAATATCTGTAAGTACCTTGTATTTTAGAAAAGTCGAGGAGCTACTCAAGACTTAAAGTGATTATCATTTCCATTTAGTTTAAGAAAGAAAACAAAGTGAAGTTTCAAATGAGCACTGTTTATCTATGGGCCTGAGGTGAACCAAAGAATGGAAGACAATTCTGAAAACCCACAACTCTTGTATCATTTGTGCTCATATTTCTGTGGCTGCACACATTTCCCATAATGATTATGGTGCTAGAAATACTTTAAGATTACCATTTCCTATCATTGTATGAGTTGGAAATGGGTTAGCCCAACATATGGTAGGATGGTATGCCAAGCCACTGTGCTGAGGCATCGTTTTCAGCATCCTGACTGTTTTTAGTGTCTCAGGAGTCCTGGGTCAAATGGTGCATAATTGGTGCTCTGAACCCAAACTGTGTAGTAATAAAAATAGCACAGATCTAGTTTGTTGTATATTTAAAATCAACACCACACCCTCCAGTTTTCAAAGGCCCTCTTCACAGGTAACCCAGTAAAAAGAGAAACTCTTATTTTTAGTGTTTAGTTATTTTCCTTTTTGTTTACAAATTTTAAGGACGTTTTGCTTTTCTCACAAGCTTTTTAGTTCACCTCATGAATTTCTCTCTTTCCTCTGTGGTTCTTGAGCCACACTTCCATTACAACTATGCTCTAACATATTGCTGTAGTGACCCACACAGGTCAAGTTTCAGAAAACCTTCAGCAATTACCATTGATTATCAAGAATATTTTTTCTAGTGGTCTTTGCTGTGTATAAAGTCAATTTCCTTTCCTACCAATTAAAGGATTCAAAATTATTGGATGTAAAACAGCTGTATGACAGCACTGAATCAACCATAACATGACTATTAGTGGCCTTAGCACTGACTCAATTGTCAACAACTGATAAAATTGTCTACTTTTGTCGGAGTTAGTGAAAATACCTGAACTCAATGTGCCAAGGTGTTTGCTTTTATTATATCATTCTTGACCAGGCCCAAATGAGTTTACTGTGTGTGTGTGTACCTGCTTTAAAAGATAAATTAGGAATAAATTTTATTTTATTAGAGTAAAAACAAACATTTTGTAGTAAGTGGTCTTTCTGGCTGAATTTCAGTGAGAGTTGAATTGAGGTGTTTTGTAGTTAAATTTTATTCCCTTTAAGTTGTAGTAGATGAGAAGGAAAATTAATTTTTCTACTTACCTGAACTGGAAATCGTTTTAGAGGAGGATAAAAGTAGGCATGCTTGTAAAGAGAATATCGTGGCCTGTACTTATAGACCTGCATAAACAAAATAAATGGTATATCCATGTTTAATGTGGAATAAATCCAGAGTAAGTACAGTCAGGCCAAGGAAATGTACTAAAATTAATTACCCCATTTTCTTCAGAATCCTCTAATTTGGCTCTTCGATGCAAATTTTTCATCTGTTTGAAAGAACGTTTAGTTATCATATATTCTCTCTCTTACAGAAAAAGAAAATAGAAAGAACTACAGGTTTTTAATAAAGAACTTACTGAGAGAGCACAGGCCATTCCCAAAATGCTGAGCAAAATGAAAGCAGTCTTCATTTTGGTGATTGTTTCTGGAATTAAAGAAGTGGTAAAGTTAAGAAATATTAAAACTGAGTGTAATTTTCTTGCTCATATTAGATTAAGTATTTAATTTGTTTATATCTCTATTCAATTATAGTTTTGACTAATTAAGCCCAAATTTCTACTTTTGCTTTAAAATTCTTCCATTTAAGTGCTAGAAGACTGACTTTACCCATTTGTTTGATAATCTGGAGCTCCATATTTGGCTTTAACCTATCTGCTGTGACCTGTCATTGGAAGCCCATTTCATTACTGCAAGGAGCTTGCATGCTTAGCATCCTTCACACTTGGGCAACGAGGCCTCCTAATATCATTGACATATGAATATCGGCTGAGTTGAATTGTTAGTGTAATTATGTGGCCTGTTTGCTTTGTTTGTAACTAAAAATTAAGCAAAATTGATTACATTTAACGATTGCTTTTACACCAATGACCCTACAGGCAATTTTCAGCTTCTACATAGATTTTGAACTAAAAAATCACTTGCAAAATGGAGACTAAGAGCCATTTTCCTATGAATATCTTGGAACAGTTAGTGCTTTTTTGTGTGTGTGAAATGATCCATAATATGTGAAATACTCTTCTCCTAGCATGTGGCACTGAACGGCCATGTCTAAGGGTAATTCTGTGAGAGGAGTTCATCAGAGTTTCACCTGGGGTTATCAGGAGCAAATTTCCTCAAATTAGGTCATTCTCCAGCTCCACTGAAGTTTTCCATCACTGGTGTGGGAGACTTTCATGGAATGGATCAGGGGCTCTCAGTGTCAGGGCAATAGGCATGAAGGACACTTCAATTCTATAGGAGAATTGAAGATGCAACTCTCAGAGTGCAAATAGTTCCCGAACAGTCCTGGGGTTTGCAGCCATGCGAAGATCTCAGTTCCACATAGACTTCTCATAACTAAAAGGAGGGAGATTGAAATCCTATCCTATTTTAATTTTATTCTATTTGATAAAATTCCATTTTAATAGAGGTTAAACAAACTTAGCTGAAAACTTGACAGCCACCTACTTGCACTGACATACATGGTTAACTGAGAGTGCTTTCTCGTGCAGAGTGACAGCTTCGGTAACATTCTAGAAGCAGTGTGTAATGGTGGTGGCAATTTCCCCATACACACACTTGGGAAAGTAATATATTAAATGTATAAAACCCATGTCGTATACTGTACCCTGAAGGTTGATTCTGCATTTTGTCATCATTAGCCAAGATTTCCTGCATCCTTATTGAGTATCTGACACTAAAATAAGTATTACACAGAGTAAGACTTGAGGACTGGAGAAGCTGTCCTGGGTCCTAAGTCACACACTATGTGTGGCAGAGTGGGGCTTTTGATTTTGATGCCACACACTTCCTCACAGTCCTCTCTACTTTGGTAAAAGTTCTTGACGGCCACATGGGACAAAGCAGCTTTGCTCCTGAAGGGGACCCATCTGTTTAAGAAGTTCCATTGCTATTGAGGTGCTCAGAATAATACTTTGAACTCTGCTGCCCATGGTCAAGCTCATCAACTCAGGAGGAAGATAATTGCTCTGCAACCTTATGAAAGGAGTTGGAATATGTGAAGTATTTATAATATCTTTTTTTTTTTGAGGAAGATTAACCCTGAGCTAACTACTGCCAGTCCTCCTCATTTTGCTGAGGAAGACTGGCCCTGAGCTAACATCCATGCCCATCTTCCTCTGTGTTATATGTGGGATGCCTACCACAGCATGGCTTGCCAAGTGGTGCCATGTCCATACCCAGGATCCCAACCGGCGAACCCTGGGCCGCCGAGAAGCAGAATGTGAGAACTGAACCACTGTGCCACCGGGCCAGCCCCTATAATATCTTAAAGAGCTAAAAACTTAAATATATAGAACTGTAGAAAGAGTTCTGATTACATAAATTTCTCATAACAAACCATAAAAACAACTAGATGAAATCATAGCAGGGATAATATTAAAAGAACCAAGGGGTGCACGTAAGCAGCAATTGGCTGCCTGCATAAATGTCATTTTATTTACTTTGTGATTCACCAAAAGCAAAGACCTCTATAGTGACCACTGCTAACCCAGACAAGAAGTCAAACATTCTTAAAGGATAGCTTTGAGAATCTAATTGCAAGTTTTTCGGGGAAGAGTCTGATAAACTGCCAACATTATTTCTTTCTCTACTTCTACATATTTTCCTCTGTACTGATTTTAAAGCTATAGGATATGAACACTTTGAAACCGAATGTACAATGTACTGAAAAGATATTGTGTATAACTGAACTACAGATTAAGCATAATTTATGGAGAAGTCTGCTTACATCGAGGCAGATTTGCGAATGCAAAACAGTATTTCAATAGGTTATCTTGAATGCACCAGGATGAGGAAACAAATAGTTATCTATGAGGTGCAGAGACAGAAAATAGGAAGCATAATTTCCTAGTTTATGTGCAGAATATTAAGAACTTATTTACATGCACAGGTTAAGAAATAGCCTTTTAGAACGAATCTAAAATCTGAGATACTAGTTTAATGGTAAACAAGTATTAAATTTCAGAGCCATTCTATACAAGGCAATGATATCAACATTTAAATAAAAAATTCAAAGCCATGTTCAGAGATGTAAGACGTGGAGCGTTTGATTTTCAGGTAATGAAGCTGTCGTATTAGATCTTACCCGTGTGCAGTCCCGGAGGGAGGAGGCAGGCTCGCAGGAGTGAGGGACACAGATTGACTATTTCCTCTGCTCTCTCACTCACTCATTCACTTGCTCTTGCTGCCTATAAACTCTTCTTTGCCTTCCAACAGCCAATCACTGTCATGGCCAGGGTGATGTCAGACCGTGGATTCTCACCAGGAAAACCTCAAGCTTCAACGCTTTTTCAAGACACAGGCTCAGTTGAATAAACATGAAATGTGGTTCTAGTGCCAAGAGGTTTGCATTGTGGAACTTAATTGAAGGGTGAGATGTAGATGAATGGCTTGAGTTCTGAATATATATAATAATATACCGAATCCGAATTAAAATAAACAGCAAAGATTCAACCACTTAAAAATTTCATAATTATCCAAGTTTTCACTATGTCATCAGACACAATCCTACATTATTAGTTTAGTAAAAAAATATAAAGAAACTAAATAATAAAAGAAGAAAGCTGATGAACAATTAATATTTGAATATCAATTATTTTATATTTTTTCCTGAAATATGTGTCAGTAGCTCATAAATTAAAATTGATATAATTAAATGTCAGGATTTATAAGGCATATTTGCTAAAACATATTGCTGAGTATCAAAGTTAGAAGTTTTGAGCATCATGCTACTGAGAGGTAGGTTTCACTTTTCAATTTGTGAAATAAACCTCTTTAGAGTATCTATTAAATGTTTCCTTCCGGTTGTGTAGGTGATGTCACCTCATTTTATTTTCTTGGGTCACTGTATACCTCTTTTCTGTTCATTTTCATATTTAGTTTTTTCTCTATGTTATAGAAAAAAATGATTAGAGCTGGCAAGGGTGATCTGTTGTTATTGAAATGATTCACGAAAACCAAATCCACAAGGAATTGATTGACAAACTAAAGTACTAATTTTTTAATTAGAAAAGGGAAATTTAGCTTAATAGCCAGCATTTCTCCTTGTCCAGTAATTTTATTCTTCCCCCAGGTGTAAAGTCTACCCGAGAAATCAAAAACTAATAAATATCATTTTTAAGCGTGTGTGCCAGTCACTCTGTTAGATGTTTTGGATAAATCATCTTTTATTTCAGAAAAGTTGTTTCGAAAATATAGGCTCATGAAAAGAGAAGCTGGAGAGGCTCTTTGGATTCAATTTAACCCCATCAATTTAGTTCAATTTACCAAACCTCGAAAGATTGAGGTTTCCAGTGAACCAGAACAACGGAGAGCCAAATATAAGAAAGATCTGGTCCCCGTCTTTAGTAATTTCACAGTTGTGTAAAGAGACACACTTATGGCCCCAGGGCACAGCAATCAGCTATCTACAAGGTTTAGAGGTGCTGTGGAAGTAGGGAGGTTTAATTCTAAATGACGAAAGAGCAGCGCAGCTGCGCCCTTACATCAGAATAGGAATCGGCTACAGTATCAATAGGGAAGAACTTATCTAGAAGGAGCAGGAAACCTTCCCTGGGAACGGGTTTATAGAATACAGAAATATATGAACAACGTGACAACACCATCTAGGATGTGTTGAGTCCTCTCATGCTAGTCCTTGACTTGTGCTGTTTCACTCATTCCTCACACACGGAAAATATGAGGTCATTCCCATTCTATAGGTGAGGTAAGTGAAGCACAGTGATGGAAGTATGACCTGGGTTACAGAGCTAATAAACAGGGGAATCTAGGGGTCAAAGTCAAGTCTATCTAATTCCAGAGCCTGCTTTTTTTTTTTTTCTTAACTTTTTATTAAGATTATGATAGTTTACAACCTGGTGAAATTTCAGTTGTACATTATTGTCAGTCATGTTGTAAGTGCACCACTTCACCCTTTGTGCCCTCCCTCCACCCCTCCTTTCCCCTGCTAGCCACCAATCACTTCTCTTTGTCCATATGTTTAACTTCCACCTATGAGTGGAGTCATACAGAGTTCATCTTTCTCTACCTGGTTTATTTCACTTAACATAATACCCTCAAGGTCCATCCATGTTGTTGTGAATGGGACAATTTTATCCTTTTTTAAGGCTGAGTAGTATTCCATTTTATATATGTACCACATCTTCTTTATCCAATCATCAGTTGATGGGCACTTAGGTTGCTTCCACGTCTTGGCTATTGTAAATAATGCTGCAATGAACATAGGGGTGCGTGGGACTTTTGGAATTGCTGATTTCAAGTTCTTTGGATAGATACCCAGTAGTGGGATGGCTGGTTCATAAGGTATTTCTATTTTTAACTTTTTGAGGAATCTCCATACTGTTTTCCATAGTGGCTGCACAGTTTGCATTCCCACCAACAGTGTATGAGGGTTCCTTTTTCTCCACAACCTCTCCAACATTTGTCACTTTTTGTTTTGGATATTTTTGCCATTCTAACAGGTGTAAGGTGAAATCTTAGGGTAGTTTTGATTTGCATTTCCCTGATGATCAGTGATGATGAGCATCTTTTCATGTGTCTATTGGCCATCCATATATCTTCTTCGGAGAAATGTCTGTTCATGTCCCCTGCTCATTTTTTGATTGCTTGTTTGATTTTTCTTGTTGAGCTATGTGAGCTCTTTATATATTATGGAGATTAACCCTTTGTCGGATATATAACTTGTAAATATTTTTTCCCAATTAGTGGGCTGTTTTTTTGTTTCAATCCTGTTTTCCCTTGCCTTGAAGAAGCTCTTTAGTCTAAGTCCCATTTGTTTATTATTTCTTTTGTTTCCCTTGTCTGAGGAGTTATGGTGTCTGAAAAGATTCTTTTGAAATTGATGTCAAAGAGTGTACTGCCTATATTCTTTTCTAGAAGACTTATTGTTTCAGGTCTAATCTTTAGGTCTTTGATCCATTTTGCGTTTATTTTTGTGAATGGTGAAAAAGAATGGTCAATTTTCTAGAGCCTGCTTTTAATCACTATATAGCCTTGCTGGCACATTCAGAAAATTTCAATGATTCAATAGATTGGAATATAGTGAGTAGAAGTAGTGACAGATGAGGGTGGTCAGATAGGCAAAGACTAGACGACGGAGGAGGCTGTAGGTTGTACTAAGGAGGAGGGACTCTATGATAGAAATGAGAGACTACCACAGGGTTAAAGCAGAAAAATAATATACTTAGGTTTGCACTTTGGAAAAATCTTTTATTGACAAGGCAGAGCTAGGTTGAAGAAGGCAATGTTATTATAGAGAAGGGGAGCTTCAAAAAGCTATTTTAGTGGTACAGCACTGAAAGGTCTGAACTAAAGCAGTAGCAGTGGGGATGGGAAGGATGGAACAAATGAAAGATAAGTTAAGTGGGTAAAATTAATAGGACTTAGTAAAAGAGAAGCGGAGAAGCCTAGGATGACTTCTGGATTTATGGCTTTGGTTAATTTTGTGAGTGGTGGGACCATATCTCATGAGATATCTAGCAGAGTAACTGGTATATTATAATCACTCAGCAAGTTGTTAACAGTATATGATATAATGAAGGAAGTAGAGAACTGAGAACCAAAAACTGGGGTTTTG
Organism: Equus quagga; assembly: GCF_021613505.1. Classification (NCBI taxonomy): domain Eukaryota; kingdom Metazoa; phylum Chordata; class Mammalia; order Perissodactyla; family Equidae; genus Equus; species Equus quagga. The sequence goes on from NC_060269.1 coordinate 86,142,780, forward strand.
TTCTTGTTTCTACCATTATATGAACCACTTAACCACACTGAGGCTTCAATTTAATCCACCTTTGAAAAATAAGGAGGTTTTCAAAACAAAAAAGAACCAGCATTACGTGCCTCGATCACCTGTGGAGTATTCTTGCCAAACAATCTAACTTGAATCTGATGAAGCCTCTATATTTACCAGGTTAGAGGAAATACAGGGTTCAGAAGAATATGTAAAATGACACCATTGGGATGCATTTATTACCACACAAAAATGGGGTTCCCCTACTTGATGTGCATAAAAAAGTCAATTAATTATGGCATCAGCTTGTGGGAGAGAAATCAGCTTTATTCTGAAAGACTGTTCTGCAGGGAGACAGGGGGCATGTGCCCTCAGATCTGTCTCCCAGATTCAGGATTTGGAGTGAAATTTAAGAGGTTAGTGAGAACAGGCTGCATGTGGAAGTGCTGGCAGGACTGGTTTTGATTTGTGGGCTTCAAGCATTTATGATGAGGTTCTAAATATTTGTGATAAGGTTCTAAACATTTATGAAGAGGTTCTAAACCTTTATGGTAAGGTAGAGAAGGAATTTTCACACTGAATCTTTCTGAACGATGAACTCCTCACTTCTAATAAGAGTCTGACTTTTAAGTGCTGGTCATGTCCCGGTCCTTTGGTTTTATGGGGAGGAGAATCTTTGGTTCTGAGGTCATTGCAAGTCAAGACTTTTTTCTTCCGTGCATGCTCTGGCTACACGACTTTGAAAATTTTCTGAAAGAAAATTCTTAATCACTTTGTTAATAAGAGTTGGGATCTGTTTGAACTGGCTCTAAATGGGCCTGTGGTTACACATTCAGCAAAATCCAGAATGCAGGAATCTTATTAAGACATAGTACCTGGCTTCTATTTTATTAGCAGGAAAAATAAAAAAGAAAGAAAGGGAAACTACAGATTAAAAATACTTCAGAGATATATCTAAAGAAATCCTGAAACAATTGGAGAAATGTTCAATGCTGACTGGATATTTTATGGTATTAAGAAATTGTTATTAATTTTTAGGTGTGGTGATATTATTATTATTATGTTCTAAAAAAGAATTCTTATCTTTTAGAGATTCATACTAAAATATTTATGGATGAAACGTTATTTGGGGATGGGATTAAGATAAAACAAGTTTGGCCGTAAACTGAAAATTGTTGATTTGGTGATAGATCAATGGCAATTCGTGATACTATTCTCTTCACTTTTGCATATATATTTGAAATAGTCTATAAACAGTTTTTTTTAATGGAAATGAATGAACTAAGTGATCTCTAAGATTTTTAAAATTTTGACTATTCCATAATCTCTCATTTTCAATGTTATCTAAGCCTAATATATCCTTTCCAATAGCTCTCTGGTTAATCCAGTCAAGCTCTGCCTATACACTGACTAGATTTATTCATGTATGTTCATTGGAATATTCTTGCTAAGGAGTAGTGCTGGAGGAAAAAAAATCACAAACCCTTACAAATTCTGCTTTTTCTATAATCAGGGCTATCCCAATAACACTTTTTGATGCAATCTTATTATTATAATACTCTTCTTCATTTAAGTATTTGTTATAAATGGATTCTCTTAGTATATGAACACACCTTCGTCTCATTGGCATACCACAGTTACACTGTGTAAGGAGTCATTTCTGGGAAAACTCACACTCATTGTGATGTGTCCCTCTTTCTTACCTGCCACGTAAACTGTTTTCAAATCCTGGTAACACCACCTACACAGTTTCTTTAGAATCCAACCTTCTTTCTCCTTCCTTGGTGCCTGTGTCTTTGTTCACGTCTCCATTACTTCCTGTCGGGTTATAGTAGTAATATTCTAATCATGGGCATGTTGTCTATTTCCCCTTCCGAACAATTCTGTGACAACAGGATTTAGAATCAAAGACTGAGGTGAGTCCTGGTGCTGTCTCTTGCTGGCTTTTGACCTCTGGTAAAACTGTCAACCTGAAAAAGTCTGATCTCAACTTTCCTTTCCGACGTGTTTATTACTTCTTGCCTGCCAGAATACCTTTCAAGATGCTCTATATAAGACTTATAAATAGCCAAGTTTAAAAAGTAGATAACTACTTAAAAAATATATTTTCACATTAAGTCTCTTTGTAGCTCTTAATTGAAAGCTTAATAACCTAGAATTTTCTGGAATAAATGAAAAATTTCCTCCCCTTCATCAGAAAAAATGCTCAAATCTTGACTGTGCCAACATTCATTACTAAACCCTAATGAATTTGAAAATGAATTTGAAATGAATTTGAAAAACAAATACTGAACTTGTACCTAATATAATTTCTTGTTTAAGAACCATCATACTCTCTTACTATAATATTTGCCCTTGTGTTGTAATGGTGGTGGTGGATGCATGTGTCCATGTCATCTGTTTTTTATTGTGAGTTTCTGGAGGGCAAGGACTGTTTCTACTTAACTTGCTGTATATGGAGTGAGGGAAACCACATCTATGGATATTTACACAAGACTGGAAGTTCTCACAGAGTCTGACATCAGGTAAACATTAGTGAGATGTATCAATTAATTCCTTGCCCTTTCTCAAAAAGAAGGCAAAGGATAACACACAGATAGCTGTTACCAGGTAGTAGATTTAAGGGAAGATTACATCTAGACTGTTCTCTGTGATGTGGTTCCTTTCTCCAAAGAAAGGTTCTGAACTTGTTTATCTCTTTCCAAATCTTCTTTATTCAAGCTTTGGGAAGAGAAAACGAAGGTTCAATCTGGTGGATCTCTCTATAGCCTTCCCTGGTACTTTCTCTCCCTACTGTATCATCTGCTTCTCCCTAGTGGCTCTCTTTCATTGGCATGTAATTTTCAAGTCTCTTTCATAAAACAAAGAAACAAAAACACTTCTTCATCCATACATATTCCCACCCACCTACTCATATATTTCTCTCTTCCTTTTCACAACCAAGTTTAAGAGTTGTCAACATTTAATGACCTAATTTCTTCATCTTCTACTCATTTTTCAACCCACTACAACATGACCTTTGCCCCCACAACTCTGTGGAAACTTGTCGCATAAATGTTCCCAATGACTTCATTCTCGTTAACCAATGAGTTCTTGCTTGTTAACTGGAACGAACACTTTGCAGTCACTTTCCGAGGTGGTGTGGATAGCCATTGATGCCACTTTTCCTCCTCTTTCAAAAGCTCTAGCTACCTACCTACCACATGCATGGTATGCATGGTACTGCATTCTCTGGTTTTCTCTTCCCTCCCTGCCTGCTATTTCTCAACTGCTCTTATGGGCTACTCTAGCTGTCTGTTAGATGTTTATGCTTTCAGGGTTCTGTGCTTGTGCATTTCCTCTTCTCATGCTCCAGAGTCTCTCTGGGTGATCTCTTTTATTCCCATGGCTTCACTTACCCATCTGTTTTTTTATTATGGATTTTCCTCCTGTGCTTCAAGGTCCTCTATCAAACTTCTAATGGGAATCTCTACCTGGAAGGGCCAAAATTTCCTCAAATTCTCAATTGCCCTTCCTCCTGTTGTTTGACCAGTTATTCAAGCTAGAAATCGGATGTCATCCTTATCACCTATCTGTTTCTTACCCCTCCCACATCAATGTAGCCCTATTAATTACTGTTAATTCTACACCCCTCAGATCTTGCTTCCATACACCTCCAATACCACTGTTGTCTTACTTGAGACCACTTGTCTCACCTGGGTTATTTATGAGAACTTCTTTACTATCTTTCTCTCCAATCTGTCTTTCACACTATGGCCAAAATAAACTTTCTAAAACACCAATAATATGTTTTCAATCTCTACTTAAAACCCTCCATGGCTCTAATAGTTTCAGGATAAAACTTAAACTTCTCAGAGTTGCACAGAAGTCCTTCAGGATCTGGGTCTTATGTATGACTCCAGCCCCACCTCTTACACTATCCTGCCTCGCACTAAGCTCAAGTCGTACTGAAATATCTCATTTCCCTCCCTGCACACTATGTCTTTTCCCTAGAGCCTTTGTACGTACTATCTTTGTCTGTCTAACTCTGATGTGTCACTCAGGACTCAGTTCTGAAGTCACATCCTTCAGGAAGCCTGTCCTGATTCCTATCCCCACGTTGGCTGGGTTGGATCCCTCTTCTATGTGTTTCCAAAGCATTCTTATGACAGGACTGATCCTTTTCTATCATGGCTGCCTGCTTATCTTTCATGCCCTCTGGATACATTAGGAGTTGTTGAGTATAGGGGAGGAGTCTTATTTACCATTATATCTCTAACATCTCATCACACTGCCTGAAGTAGGGCATTTATTCAAGAAATATTCTTGAAATAATGGCTGACTGACTAAGAATGAATGAATGGAAGACCATCTATGTCAGTGTTTCTCAACTTTCTTTTTCATTATTACCCACTAAGGAGAAAAATTGAATTTAATTTAATGTCTCCTCTAAGGAGAGAAATTAAATACTGAGGAATAAGATTTTGTTGGACAGAGTTGAGCTTCGAAGGGCCACAATCCATTGCAATATCTAAGAATGAGGAAGGAAATCTATAATGATTTCTAGAAGGTTGTCCTGTCTTTATCTATACCAGCCAGAGTTAAGGAAAGATCAAGGAAACAAGAACTCTTTTCTTCATATGGACAGACTGAGGAATAACCTTACTCTTTATTTAATAATTTTCTTTAACCCTTTTTGTGTTTTCAGCTAGAAACAAATTTTTACTTACCAGAGTAACAGAGAACCTTCTGTTTCATGCTGTTACCCAATTATTCAGTTACTTTGTGAATTACCTGAATGTTTCACGAATGTTTGTTTTGTGATGTTAAAATGCCTAATATTTTTGTCAAATCAGCACATTCTTTAGTGAAGAACTGAGAAATATGTTCTCAGAAATCATCATTTCAGGGATTCCACAATTGACAAATATAGTTTTTAGTTTCTAGCTGAGGTTCTATTTTTGGGGTCCTTAGGTTTTCCATTGCGTCGGACCTTCTGCAATGATTTGCAATAATAACAGTTTGTGATTCCACAAAAACAAATCCCTGCCAGTCTTTAGTTGTGGTCAGTTGTACTTTTATATGATACAGCTCACTCTATTGCATCAACTGTAAAGGTTACAACACCCGTTGGACATCTGAGGCCAGCTGGTCACTTAGTGGACATTTATTGGGATTTACTTTGGTATTTTTTGCTTGAATGTGTCCAGTGTGGATTCTTAGGGATGCCTCTGGCCTAGCGTATTCCCAACAAGTTTTTTTCTTTTAGAAGAATAATGTCTATATGTAAGTCTCATTTTCTTGCAGCTGATTTTTTTCTCCTACCTGAGCTTTCATCTCAATCCTCTGTCCTAAAAATTTCTAGTTTTAGGTTTTTAATTTCTCTTTTGATATTTTCTAGTTAACTCATTGTTTTTTTCTATTCCCAAATAACTCTCTGTATTGCTGTCGTGTTAGTGCACATTTAGAAAGAATTGTTAAATATTAGATACTGACTAAACGATTTTCTTGTATGTGACCCTTGTTACTGAGGATGAAATCTTCCTACTATACCAGAATTGAAGCTAGGGACATAAGTTTCTCCTTCCTCCTAATCCTACCCACCACCTCCAAGAATAAATATCAGCTATTTATATTCAAAGTTTTAAATGCCTGAGAAATGCATTTCTTAGAGGAAATTTTAAACTTAAGGTGGTTATCTATATCTTTGTATTCTTCAGGCACAGCTATGCTCAGAGGCAAAAGATGAGATGACATGTTTTTCCACAATTTTTAAAATCTAAAGGAAAACATGATCTTTTGTCACTATCATCACTATCGCTGTCAAAAATGTTGACATGCCTATTTTCACCCGATGCCTGCAAAGTCTCTCTTTTGGAAAAGTAATCTCTATATGTAAAATACGGTGGGTTTTTTTCTTGCACTTTTAGATAGAAATATCTAAAAACCTAGAAATAGTCATTCCTTGATAGAAATATAAAATTAACTAATTGCCAAAATAGGCTGGATTCAATATTCCCATAGTATAAGGATAATGGTAAGTACAAATATGGGACGGTGGACTTGAGAGCCCATTAAAATTCAAGTTTTGTGGTCAAATTTGACAAAGATATAAAATCTTTTAGAGCACATGGAATTCCTTATTTTTCCTTAAATCTGATGAGCTGGCATGAAGACATGACGGCCTCCCTTGGTCTTGTGGCTTTATGTCTAGGGTCGGGGATTTGCCTACAATTTCAGGCTGATTCAAAACCAGAGCCAAGTCCTCCTTGTAATTATGTTTTCCTGTAATAGCTCAAAAGCTCCCTGCTCCATATTCAAGTTCATACTTCATGAAAGTAAATGGGCAGAGTCTTTGCTTTTGTTGGTGCTACGGTGTCAAACAGTGAGAAGCTGCCACCCATAGAGACCAGAATTGGTTTTCGTGGTAGAACAAGTGTTGGCCACCATGAGAGACAGAAGTTTCCTATGGATTTGGATGTTTTAAATTTGGTAGTAGATTCTGTTCAGAACTAGAGGGGGCCTCACAAAAGAACAGGTTATTTGAGAACAACCAAATGTATGACACTACGAAGAAGGCTGCAGAGTGTGTCGACTGAGGCATTGAATTGCAAGGGATCACTGTCCAGCTCAGGGGCCCATGGAAAAGTTACAAGCATAATACCAACAATAGCTGGGGTAGCAGAGGTGGGGGTGGGAGGTGGGGGTAAAGATGGTGGCAGAAAAAGATGGTTCTAATGGGGAAACTAAACACCTTACTGTGCCTAATCACAAGGAAGGCACAAGAAATTCAAAGCTTGATAAAGCTTGTCCATGACACTAGTGGGAGAAAATTTTTTGCCCCATTTGTTTCCTAAAATTTTAAATTCATATTTCAAGAGAGAATTTTATTAACACAATCTACTCATTTGTACCAACATTTGAAGAAAGAAAGATTACAATTCTCAGTAACATATTCTTGCCAAGCAATAATATTCCACACACCAACAGCCTGCAGACTTATTTATCTACCTAATGGCTGCAAAGGCACCGTTGAAGTAAGATATTTGTAGCATCTTAATTTCAGCCTTATCATAAGGTCAATATTGACATTTCTATGAGTCAGTAGTAATAGAAGCCAGTTCTTCTGTGCTTAGGTTCTTCTTAAGAACTTAAGTGTAAGTCTGTGATGTTGCAAGGAATAGACTCTCTAAAGTTTGTTATTCATCGATCCAGCCAGCCAGCCATTGTTTTCAACACCTACTATGTACCAGGCACAGCGCCAAATGAATGCTGGGGATACAAAGGTAATTAAGACAAGAACTTTGTCCATGATTTCTTTGTGAAGAGACTAAAGTAAGCTTATTAGTGACATTTTGATATCTATCTTCTAAGATGCCTAAACAAACCATGAAACAATGCCTTTTACACTATTTCTTCACTTAACATTTTTTTGCTTTCTCAAAGAGCAGACAGCAAACTGATCAAAACTAAATACATTCTCAGGAAAATTCTGTAAGATTCCAGAGTAGGCGTTAAGTGAGAATTAGTTCACGTGACAGATACATTTTCACTGTTTCGGACTTATGAAAAATGTTCTCACCAACTCCAAAATACACAAATATGTTTCATTTTCAGAGCATTGGAAATCAATTTTCCTGCCTCTTACTACAGATTTTCTTCTATTATCCTACCATCAAGTTCACATTCACCTTATTCTTTAGAACCAGAACAAAGTTCCAAGCTCTACAAATTACTTCTTTTATCACGCACAGCAAGGAAAAAACCTGTGGTCCACTTCAAGCTTTCAGACACCCTTAAATATAAGGAGAGCAGTGGCTGACTGCAGCATCCAACCTGCCAGACAGCACTGTATGGACAACTATGGGGTCATTTCAAATTGAATGCTGTAGACCATCTAACTCAGAAGAGTACTTTTTCTTTTTGTTTTCCCTCAGAATTATACAACACTTTGGCCAATGATTCTGTGGTTGCATTCAGGTAAGGCAGAGTTGGTGCAGTAAATGAAACCTACTTGCTGAGATTCACTTAGCATGGTTTCACAGCTGTTAGGGCTTAAAGTAGCATTAGAATATAGATCAACCTTAGGGCCTTTAACAAACTTATTTGTTAAATTTAGGTATAAATACATATAGTAAAATACATAGATCTTAAGTTCACAGTTCAATAAGTTTTGATAAATGTTTATACCCCAATTTCCATTACTGTAGAAAGTTCCTTCATATCTTTTTCTGGTATATTCCCCTCTGTCTGCCAGAGACAACTACTATTCTGATTTTTATCCCAATGGTTAGTTTTGCTTTCTCTTGAACTTTATAGAAATGGAATCATAACTAATCTTTTGTGTCTGACTTCTTTCACCAAGCATAATACTTTTTATACCCATCCATTTTGAGGTATGTATCAGTAGCTCATTGTTTTATTGATAAGCAATATTCCATTATACAAATATACTGTAATTTGGGTATTTATACTACTGTTGATGGACATTTGGTTTATTTACATTTTTTTCCTATCATGAAAAAAGTTGCAGTGAACATTGGTGTACCCATCTTTTTATGGATATATGATAAGTTTAATTTTAAATTTAAACTGTAATGAAGTTAGACCATTGATACTTAAACTTTAATTATGTGGCTACCTTGAGTAGAATCAGAGCATAAAAGAGATGGACAAGGGCCAGTGCAATGCATTTAATAGGGTCTATAACCAGGGGAAACTCCAGAACACACCAAAGGCTCCATATGCAGTGCTCTCACATCTGCTACAAGCACTTCAACCCAATTGCACTGGGAGGTGTCATGGGAGTGAGTAGACATCTGTTAGAATTGTACTGTGGAAAAACATACTTCAAGCCAGGTGTACTTTGGTTAAGTTTTGGCTCAGTAACTTAAGATAAATTAATTGACCAATCTGAGCCTCAGTCTTCTCATTTATAAAATAATTCCCAAGGATCCAAATCAGCATCATGGTGGGGAGAGTTGTTCCCTTTGTCTCTATTCTCTAAGTTACAACTAAATGGACATCCATTAACCAACAGAGGATTCCCTACACAGCAAAACAGGATGCCTGAGAGATCCATGCAGCTATACATCTGAAGGTGAGTGGAATGGATGCCCAGGAACCAGTGGAACTAGGGGAGTGGCTCCCTCTCCCTCCCCAGTGGCAGTGATCCAGGTCACAGATCCTCACACAGCAGCCAGCATGACTGAGTGGAGGTGTGGGCAGCCCAGCCCATGCACGAACACTTGTGGAGTGGCAGTAGCCTGGCCCATGGGAACTCCCACTGTGCCACAGTGGCCCTGCCCACAGAAACAGCCTGCTGATGGTGCATGGTAAAGGTTCAGACTGCAGGAAGGTGCCTCAGTGAGTGCAGCCCTGGCCCATGCAAACGTACAGTGGCTTTACCAGCACAACTATGAGCAGATGGGGCAGGAACAACAAAAACAGCCCCTTTCCACTTCAAGCTATGGCAGGTGGAATCTGTGACCAGAAGCAACAGGAATCACAACAGAACCAGTGACCCTACCCCCAGTGGTAGCAACACCAACACCAGCTCCACCAGCAATGGGGGCTGTATACAAGTTCCTGGGTCTCCAGGACCTCAGAAGTGACAGTGACACCCGTGAACTCTGCACCCCTGGCAGCAGTGCAACCAGCACCCCAAGACAGCCTTAGAACAGCAGTGTGGGTGGTGCATGGGACAGCAGAATGAACCCAAGAAGAGCCACTGGAGGAACACGAGACCCAGGTGACCAGAACCAAAGTAACCAAAGATGTACCAAAATAAGAAAAGGTGGTTACTACCACAAATGCACCAGCAGAGGATCAATTCATCAAACACCACGAAGAATTGCAATAACACTGCAGAACAGAAGGAAGATGACAACTCTCCAGAAAGCAAACCTGAAGTCAGAGAAGATTACAATCTAAACGACAGAGAATTCAATGAGAATGACAGAGAAACTCCATGAGTTACAAGAAAACTCAGAAAGACAGTTCAAGGAGCTCAAGAATAAAATTAATGAACAGACGGAATACTTTACCAAAGAGATTGAAGCTCTAACAAGAAAAACAAATAGAAATTCTGTATATGAAGAACACAATTAATGAGATAAAAAATAATGTAGAAAGGATAAAAAAGTAGAGTAGACCTTATGGAGGAGAGAATTAGTGACCTTGAAGATAGAAACCTAGAAATGCTTCAGGTGGCAGAGGAGAGAGAAATAAGATTTTAAAAAATCAAAGAAATTCTTCAAGAAATATCTGACTCAATTAGGAAATGTAAGATAAGGGTTATAGATATTCCAGAGAGAGAAGAGAGAGAGAAAGGAACAGAGAGCTTGTTCAAAGAAATAATAGCTGAGAACTTCCCAAACCTGTGGAAGAAACTGGACATATAAGTACAGGAAGCCAATAAAACTCCTAATTACGTCAATGCAAAAAGACCTTCTCCAAGGCATATAACATTAAAACTGCCAAAAGTCAATGACAAAGAAAATATATTAAGGGCAGCAAGAAAGGAGAAAATAATCTACAAAGGAACCCCCATCAGGCTTTTTGTGTATTTCTCAGCAGAAACCTTACAGGCTAGGAGAGAATAGAATGATATATTCAAAATACGGAAAGAGAAAAACTATCAGCCAAGGGTACTGTATCCAGAAAAATTATCCTTCAGATATGACAGAGAAATAAAAGCTTTCCCAGACAAACAAAAGCTGAGGGAGTTCATTGCCACTAGACCAGCCATACAAGAAATGATGAAGGGAGCCCTGCTACCTGAAAGAAAAAGGCAAAGGTTTACAAAGCGTAGAGCAAGGAGATAAATAGACAAAATCAGAAAATTGCAACTCTCTATCAGAATAAGTTAGCAAACAATTATAAGACATAAAAGCTAAAGGGAAAGAAAGCATCAAAAATAACTATAAACACTTAGTATAAGCATAAATAACTATAAACAATTTAGTTACAAATGCACTACACACACAAAAAGAATAATTTGTGACAACAAAAACATAGAAGGGGAAGAGGAGAGGGATGGAATCTTCTTAGGCTAATGGAGATAAGAGGCTATCAGAAAATGGACTATCTCATCTATGAGTTTTTTTATACAAACCTTATGGTAACCACAAAACAAAAAATCAGAGCAGAGTCCCAAATCAGAAATAAAGAGAAAACTGAGAAAACAATCATGGAAAACAACCAAACTAAAATGGCACTTGGAAAAACAAGGGTAAAGAAACAAAGGAAATGTAGAACAAGCAGAAAACAAAAGATCAACTTGTATATCAATAATCGCTTTGAATGTAAATGGATTGAATTCATCAATCAAGAGACACAGAGTAGCCAGAGGATTAAAAAACCAACAATATGCTGCCTCCAAGAAACACATCTCAGCTCTAAAGACAAACATAGGCTCACAGTGAAGGGATGGAAGATGACACACCAAGCAAACGGCAAACAAAAGAAAGTGGGTGTAGTAATACTTATATCAGACAAAGCAGACTTTGAGATAAAAAAGACAATGAGAGACAAAGTGGGCATCACATCATGATAAAAGGGACATTCCACCAAGAAGACATAACGCTTATGAATGTATGTGCATCTAACACAAGGGGACCAAATTATAGAAAGCAACTATTAACAGACCTAAAGAGAGAAATTGACAGTAACAGAATAATAGCAGGGGACCTCAACATCCCACTTACATCAATGGATAGATCATCCAGACAGAAACTCAATAAGGAAACAGTGGCCTTAAATAAAATCTAGACCAGATGGACTTAATAGATATATATAGAACATTCCATCCAAAACCAGCAGAATACACATTCTTCTCAATGCTACATGGAACATTCTCAAAGATAGATCATATGTTGGGAAATAAAGTAAGCATCAACAAATATAAGAAGATTGAAGTCATATCAAGCATCTTTTCTGACCATAATGCTATGAAACTAGAAATCAAGAAAACCACAAGAAAAAAGCTGGAGAAGTCACAAATATGTGGAGACTAAACAACATGCTACCAAACAACCATTGGATCAATGAAGAAATCAAAAAAGATATTGAAAACTACCTGGAGACAAATGAAAATGAAAACACAACATACCAACATCTGTGGGATGCAGCAAAAGTGATACTAAGAGGGAAACGTATAGCAATACAGGCCTACCTCAACAAACAAGAAAAATCTCAAATAAGTAATCTTAAAGTACACCTAAAAGAACTAGAAAAAGAAGAACAAACAAATCCAAAGTCAGTAGAAGAGAAATAATAAAACTCAGAGCAGACATAAATGAAACAGAGACTAAAAAAACAGTAGAAAGTTTCAGTGAAACTAGAGCTAGTTCTTTGAGAATATAAACAAAATTGACAAACTCTTAGCCAGACTCACTAGGAAAAAAAGAGAGAAGACTCAAATTAAGTAAAATCAGAAATGAAAGGGGAGAAATTACAATGGATACCACAGAAACACAAATGATTATAAGAGCATACTATGAAAAGCTATATGCCAACACTGGATAACCTAGAAGAAATGGATAAATTCTTACAATCAGACAATCTTGCAAAACTGAATCAAGAAGAAATAGAGAATCTGAATAGATCAATCACAAATGAAGAGAATGAAACAGTAATAAAAAAGCTCTCCAAAAACAAAAGTCCAGGAGCAGATGGCTTCTCTGGAGAATTCTACCAAACATTCAAAGAAGAATTAATACATATCTTTCTCAAACTATTCTAAAAAATTGACGAGGATAGGATGCTCCTTAACTCACTCTATGAGGCCAACATTACCCTGATATGAAAACCAGACAGGGACAACACAAAAAAGGAAAATTACAAGCCAAGATTGCTGATAAACATGGATGCAAAAATCCTCAACAAAATATTAGCAAATTGAACACAATACATTAAAAGGATCACACACCATGATCAAGTGGGATTTATTCCAGGGATGTAAGGATGGTTCAACATCCACAAATCAATCAAGGTGATACACAACATTAACAAAATGAGGACTAAAAATCACATGATCATCTCAACAGATGCAGAGAAAGCATTTGCTAAGATGCAACATCCATTTACGTTAAAAATTCTCAATAAAATGGGTATAGAAAGAAAGTACCTCAACATAATAAAGACCATATATGACAAATCCACAGCCGACATCATACTTAACAATGAAAAACTGAAAGCCATTCCTCTGAGAGCAGGAACAAGACAAGGGTTCCCACTCTTGCCATTCTTATTCAACATAGTACTGGAAGTTTTGGCCAGAGCAATTAGGCAAGAAGAAGAAATAAAAGGGCTCCAAACTGGACAAGAAGAAGTAAGACGCTCACTGTTCACAGATGACATGACTCTATGTATACAAAACACTAAAGAATCCGCCAAAAAACTATTAGAAAAAATCAACAACTATAGCAAAGTTGAAGGGTACAAAATCAACATACAAAAATCAGTTACATTTCTATACACTAATAAACTAGCAGAAAGTGAAGTCAAGAGTATAATCCCATTTACAATTTCAACAAAAAAGAATAAAATATCTATGAATAAATTTAACCAAGGAGGTGAAAGACCTATACACTGAAAACTAAGACATTATTGAAAGAAATAAAAGAAGACATAAAGAAATGGAAAAATACTCCATGCTCATGAATTGGAAGAATAAACATAGTTAAAATGTCCATACTACCTAAAGAAATCTACAGATTCAATGCAAACCCAATCAGAATCCCAATGACATTCTTCACAGAACTAGAAAAAAGAATCCTAAATTTTGTATGGAACAAGGAAAGACCCTGAATAGCCACAACAATCCTGAGAAAAAAGAACAAAGCTGGAGGCATCATAATCCCTGACTTTAATATATACTACAAAGCTGTAGTAATCAAAACAGCATGGTACTGGTACAATAACAGACACATAGATCAATGGAACAGAATTGAAAGCCGAGAAATAAAACAACGAATCTATGGACAGCTAATCTTCAACTAAGGAGCCAAGAACATACAATGGAGAAAGGAAAGTCTCTTCAATAAACGGTGTTGGGAAAACTGGACAGCCACATGCAAAAGAATGAAAGTAGACCATTATCTTACACCATACACAAAAATTAACTCAAAATGGATTAAAGACTTGAATGTAAGACTTGAAACCATAAAACTCCTAGAAGAAAATGTAGGCAGTACCCTCTTTGACATTGGTCTTAACAGTATCTTTTCAAATACCATGTCTACTCAGGCAAGGGAAATAAAAGAAAAAAATAAACAAATGGGACTACATCAGACTAAAAAGCTTCTGCAAGGCAAAGGAGACCATGAACAAAATGAAAAGAAAACCCACCAACTGGGAGAAAATATTTACAAATTATATATCTGACAAGGGGTTAATTTCCAAAATATATAAAGAACTTATACAACTCAACAACAAAAAAACAAATAACCTGATGAAAAAATGGACAGAGGATATGAACAGACACTTTTCCAAAGAAGACATACAGATGTCCAACAGGCACATGAAAGATGTTCAAGGGGCTGGCCCGGTGGCATGGTGGTTAACTTCACACACTCTGCTTTGGCGGCCTGGGGTTCCCTGGTTCGGATCCTGGGTGTGGAACTACACACCACTCATCAAGCCATGCTGTGGAGGCGTCCCACATAGAAGATCCAGAAGGACTTACAACTAGGATATATGACTATGTACTGGGATTTTGGGAGAGCAGGGGAGAAAAGAGGAAGATTGGCAACAAATGTTAGCTCAGGGCCAATCTTCCTCACCCCCCCCAAAAAAAAAGGAAGTATATCTTTAAAAAAAAGATGTTCAACATCACTAATTATTAGGGAAATGCAAATGAAAACTAACTACAATGAGACATTGCCTTACACCCACCAGAATGGCTATAACTAACAAGGCAAGAAATAACAAATGTTGGAGAGGATGTGGAAAACAGGAACCCTCATACACTGCTGATGGGGATGCAAACTGATGCATCCACTATGGAAAACAGTATGGAGTTTTCTCAAAAAATTAAAAATAGAAATACCATATGATCTGGCTATGCTACTACTGGGTATTTATCCAAAGAACATGAAATCGACAATTCAAAGAGATCTATGTACCCCATGTTCATTGCAACATTATTCACAATAGCCATGACATGGAAGCAACTCAAGTGCCCATCAACTGATGAATAGATAAAGAAGATGTGGTATATATACAATGGAATACTACTCAGCCATAAAAAAAGACAAAATTGTGCAATTTGTGACAACATGGATGGACCTTGAGGGCAAATAAGCCAGGGAAAGACAAACACCAGATGATTTCACTCATATGTGGAAGATAAACACATGGATAAGGAGAACAGATCAGTGGTTACTAGAGGGGAAAGGGTGTTGAGGGAGGGCAAAAGGGGTAAAGAGGCACATATGTATGGTGATGGATAAAAACTAGACTATTGGTGGTGAACACAATGCAGTCTATACAGAAATTGATATGTAACATTGTACACCTGAAATTATATAAGCCAATATGACCTCAATGAAAAAAGTTTCCATCAGAAAAATCAGAACACAAAGAAATAAATAATACTAAATTCAAAAGAAATAATTCCTACTCCTACCTTGATTGGTGAAATAGTTAAATGAGATGTACTAGCTAAGGTCATAGCAAATTTAATTTGTATTAAATGTAAACGGAGATGCCATCATTTATACGTGAGAATCAGACAAAACATATTGAGGCTATAATTTGAGTACCAGCTCATATCCTGTAGATGGTGGGATGATATAAATTTTAAAAAACTTCGTTTTGTTATAAGTGGGTGATTCTGTGGCTGAACTTACATTAAGGCAAATGGATGCAATAAATTAAACATACTTTGACGGTTAAATCTCCTAATGTTAGGTGGCTTAATAAATAAAATCCCAGTCTGGGTTTTTCAGGCTAGTGGTGAGATTGGGAGCTCCATTCCATGCCATCCTATAGGTCCAGGCAGATGACGGCTCTGACATCTTAAACACGTGAGCTTCCAAGTCACAGTGGCCGTCAGCATCCAACTAGCAGATGGGGGAAAGAGAGAGGATCATGCTGTGGGAGGTTTTATTTGTGGGGAGACCAGAACTAGAAGTAGTGTACATTATTTCCATTCTCTTCCACCAGCTATAACTCAGTCATTAGGCAACACCACACTACAGAGGAAGCTGGGAATTGTGATGTAGCTGTAAGAACAGGAAGAAGAGGAAACAGGTTTGGTGACCAGCTGGCAATGCCTGGCATACAGCGAGCGTTAAACATCTGTTAGTTGCCTTCTCCTTTCCTCAATAGCTTCTGATAGGAGTCCCATAGCCCTTTGTCTCAAGAACTGTCTTCTGTATTCCATACAGAGTCCATGGGTCCAGCCTCTGAATTGCTCTCTCATCACATATGAAATCCACGATGCACTCTGAAAAAGCATCCGTCAAACTTTTGATTTTGTGCAGGAAAGTGTAAACATAAATTGACCACTCTCACCTTGCTTATAACCCAGATTAAGAGAATTTAGCTAAGTGAAGAAGTCTGTAATAGAATTCCTGAAAAGATTAAGGTGCTGCTCATATGATATTAAAATATTTTCAAAACTATAAAATAATTATAAGATAGTTCAACAAATTGATTTTTCTGTGATGTTTATTTCAAACAAATTTGAAATATCACACCCTTTCAAAAAATGACTTTGGTGTCTTCGCTCTGCTGATATTATGGGCATATGCTTAGCGTGGCTATTGGGTAAATCCACCATTGATTATAGCTTTTAGGGGGAACCGACAACAACAACATTAGCAATGACAAAAGCTAAACATTTTGTAAGGGCAGACAAACTTCCATCTTTTAGTTATAGATGTAGTTGAAATACACTCTGTACCTTTCTGAATCCTGTTCCCTTCTCGCTATATAACCATATAGTGTATGGTTACATCTCTCGTGCTTCTCTACATTATTAAAAATGATTTTAAAGCCCAATATTTTGTGGCTGCATAATATTCTTCCATATTTATGTGCCATAACTCTTTATTCCTATTGTTGCATACTTATTTTTAAAATTTCATTTTTATATGTAATGACTTGAAAGTATTTTTACATTTATATCTTTAACAGAATTTCTGACCATTTCCTCAGTGAGGATTACCAGAAATGGAATTACTACATCAAAAGTTATAAACATTTTTAAGTTCTCAAATTTAATTATCAAATTACTTTCCAGAAAATGTGAACCAACGTAATCCTTACAAAATATCATATGACCGTGCCAGTAGCTGAACCGTTAGCAGCATTAAATATTATCAGAGTTTATTCTCTGATAAAAGGCCTCTCATTGGGGCTGGCCCTGTGGCTGAGTGGTTGAGTTCACACGCTCCATTTCGGCACCCCAGGGTTCACCGGTTTGGATCCCAGGTATGGACCTACACACCAAGCATCAAGCCATGCTGTGGCGGCATCCCACACGGAAGAACTAGAATGACCTACAACTAGGATATACAACCATGTACTGGGGCTTTGGGGAGGGGAAAAAAAGGAGGAAGATTGGCAACAGATGTTAGCTTAGGGCCAATCTTCCCCACCAAAAAGAATGACTTTAAAAAAAAAGAAGGCCTCTCATTTTAAGGTCCTCCACTTGTATAGTAAATAGCCATTCTGTATACAGGGCCTAAAATCCTCTATTAAAAAGTCAGATATATTTTCGTGGAAAATATAAATATAGAGAGAATTGTTCCTCCTTAAAATTGCTAATACTTATGTTTTGTGAAAATTATTGAATTCTATTTATTTTGGCATTGCAAAAGGAGAAGACAGTACAAATAAGTATATGGACAGGAAGATTTTTCATTTTAAATTTCCAAATAACATAGTTCAAAACATTAGTCAAATAAAGTGAGAAAATCAACACCTTACAACATCTAATGAGGCCCTTGTCTGAAACTCCATAAGGCCTCTTGGTGTTGCTATAAAACCTCAACGTTTGGAGGAAAAAAATTTACAGAGAAAGGAGGTTCTAGCTCAAGATAGTGGGCTGACTACATGTGTCTCTGATGATGGACTGAACATATTTGTCTTTCTTTCTTTCCAAAGTTCCACTGAAACATAAGCAATTTTTCTGAAAAAAGAGAATTAAATAATAGTGCTATAAAAAAGGTGCCATCGGTCAATCAAAAATTCTAAAGAACTTAGATAATTGCAATCAGATAGGATCAATTTCAATAGAAAACAAACAAACAAGAAAGAAAACAAGAGTTAACATTTCTTTTGAAGGAAATCCTGAAGAAGCTCTGAATTCAAAATCAAGACAGGTAAGGAACATGTATGGACCATGGGACAATTAATAGCAATAAATTCAAGAAGTCTTTCAGGATCACATGGACTGCCCCCCCCCCCCCCACACACAACCATGGAGAGTTACGTGTAGGACATACACAGGGGAGCGCTTGCTGGGGTCATACTTGTAGGTGGAACAGGGAAGCAGAATCCGCAGATGGAGAAGCTGAGCTGCGACTCGTTGCAACAGAGGTCTCAGCTGATTCCATGGAGAGCTTTGAAGTAGCGATGGCCCTTCAGCCTTGCCCAGAGTTAAGGCAGGAGCGCCAAGTCTTCGTTCTCCCCGCTCTTTATTGACAGTCTTTGGAATGTGGGCTGTCCCTAGCAGGGAGTATAATCTTTCATGACCCAATTTCCTTCGGTTGAGGGCAGGTCCTTCAGAGGGACTCACCTGTGAGTTGTCAGCCAGAAACATTCCTGACAGCTGAGTGACTGAGTGCCTCAGTTCTGCAGGGAGAAGGACAATTAGCTCGGAAGGAAACGTGGAAATATAGGAAGTGAAGAGAAATGGAAAGGGGAAAGATGTGAATAAATCTAAGTTAATATCAACTATAAATAATAACAATAATAATAACAGTGTCTTATATAGTTCAAAATATATATAAAATAAAAATACATAGGGGCCGGCCCGGTGGCGCAGCGGTTAAGTTCGCACATTCTGCTTCTCGGAGGCCCAGGCTTCGCCAGTTCGGATCCCAGGTGCAGACATGGCACTGCTTGGCATGCCACGCTGTGGTAGGCGTCCCACACATAAAGTAGGGGAAGATGGGCACGGATGTTAGCTCAGGGCCAGTCTTCCTCAGCAAAAAGAGGGGGATTGGCAGTAGTTAGCTCAGGGCTAAACTTCCTAAAAAAAAAAAAAAGCATGAAGACATGATACAAAAGATGGACAAGGAGTAAATGAATTTAAAGCCTTCTAAGGTCCTGCTATTGGCTGGGAAGGGGTAAAAGTTCCAAATTTTAATAATTTAAGGAGACACATTTTAACTGGGTCACCGCTTAGAAAATATTACCAGATATATAACTAATAAACCTACAGATGAGAAAAATAGAATCATAAAAAAATACTTGATTGATTCAAAAGAGGGCAAGAAAAGAGATAAAAAGGAAGATAGAATACATGAGACAAATAAAAAACAGTAAAAGGACAGTTACAAATGTAACGCAGCAGTAATTGCTTTATTTATTAATGGACTAAATATTTTAAATCAAAGAAGAAACATTTCAGATTGGATAAGAAATTATCTCTTAATCTAAAAATCAGTGTCAGTTAAGTCTTTGGATTTTTCTTTCCTGAAATAAAAATTACACATCTCTCCCTTAGATGTTGTAAAATGTACAACATTAGTGTTCTCCATCTTTGAAATTGATTGCAAAGGGACATCTGTTAATGAAATGCGATTTTACATATTTCATCTTTGAAAATGGCCTTTCACACAGATAGGTCCTGTCAAATACTGATGCCGTTCCACAAGCATGTGACTTTAATCGAGCATATTCATCACTTGGAAGCATTTGTAGAATTCTATTAGATTTGTCTCTTCATATTTGCTTTTTATCCTGTCATTACATCACAGATTAATCACTTTCAACTAGATGGAAGTTCCTCAATTGCATCACTTAAATGAATTTTTTGTTGTTGTTACATGAATTTTGAAATTTGAAAACTTTTTTATACTTGCATTGAGGTCCAAAAAATGCTGCTTTGAAAATATATCTGCTGCAAGTTTGTGTGGGAATGGAGATTTCATTTCTTATTTGAACTTTTGACAGCATGGAAAATGTATAGAGTATTGCAGGTGTAACCAAGAATTATTGGTCCCAAGTAACTTACATTTTCACTTATTTAGGTGGCCAATTCTTATAGATAGCACCTGCTAAGCGGAATCTTGTCTTAAATGTAGTAAAATACAATATTATTCTCAATTTAAATTAACTTTTGTGTTTAATTATTTTTATCTACAACACAATTTACTGAATGACTCTATAAAACAATTTTTCTCGTACACTTGTTATAGTTAATTTTCATAGTTCTATAACCCTATGGAATACATTACCTTTTCCTTTGTTCTCCTGATTCCAGGACCTTTCTTTTCTGATTCCAGGAGCCTCCATTAGCTCCTGATTTGGGAATTTCTATTAAGGATTTGGGGAACCAAAATGGACTAGAGAGCACTAGTCTTGTCATTCAAAATACTGTCACTGATTTTCACTGTATTGTCACTTTTAAATAATGTTTAAGAGCAAATAGCAAATTTAGAAATTGTTGGCATAACTGTTCATACATCTTTCATTGGAATTAAAAGTCATTTTAGGTTCTCTTAGCCTCAGTTTTCATGTTTTTAATATGAGGATCGTGATACCCATTTTAAAGTCCTAACGAGAAATAAGATAGTGCACATAGAGTGCTATCGTGAGCCTTCAATATGTTTCACTTCTTGAATCTTAAATTACTTAAACATAACATTCCTTTTATAATTTTTGCATACATTTATTCCTTTTATCTTGGAACGTCTCAAAGAATTTGTTGTCTATATGCCAGATCACTTTCCTCATATCCTAGGGAAACCTAACAGTACAGTTTTTTAAATCATGTGTGTGAATTCAAAGTATCCTTTAAATATAGGTGTGTGTGTATATGTCTAAATATAACATGTTATGCATATATTTAAAAGTCTTCCCTCTACTGTTTTATTATGTCTATAAATATGTTGCCTTTTCACTAATTAAACATTTTAGTGAGAAAATTAGGGAGGAAAATGAAAAAAATATCAGCCACCATTCCCTTGAGGCATATCATTCACAGACCATAGAAAAAGAACAAAACAGTTTGTGGGACACTGCAGCCTGAAACCAACCATTAGCAAACCAGTGCCTTCCAAACCCAAAGGGTCACGCTGAGGTGGAGGGGGCGCTACATTCTGACGTTTCCAAGGATCTCAAGAGCTGCACCCTGTGTAGCAATGTTTTCTTCGGTGGCATCTTGTTAACTGAGGAACCACAAAGTTTTGCGCTTAAAATGTGGTTGAAAATTTAAGCAGAAACCTGTAAATGAGTAGCTTAGTGTCTTAAAACCATATATTTAGCCAAATGAAGGTGTGGCCCCATGATGTTTCTCTTCAGATGTCCACACTTTGAAGAGCAGCGGGTTGGATCAATTTTGGGCATTTCTTGCAAGTATGTAGAGGCTTCTTTCCTCTTATTTTCTCCCTCAAATATTATTTTCATAGCTTGGTGAAATAGGAGTCACCTTTTATATTTGCCATGCTTGAATGTGAAGACTGTGGTGGCCGTTTTAATAACTCAGAAGTATTCACATGTTTCCACCCTGCAGCTATTCTAAAGAGAAACCACAGCTCCAGAAATAAGCAAAGCAAACAAAACAAAATTAACTAATGTGATGTCTTTTGGATTGCAGGTAGTACGGTTACTGGTAAAACAATGTTCAGCTCTGCTAATGTATTTTCCCCTGTCTTTAAAATGTAAATATAATTAGATATTTCCGCTCGATTTTATTTTGGTACCCTCCAAATGTCAACGGCAGGGCAGAAGGGGAGGTTGAAGGAGGAGACCTGGGGTGCTGGAAGACCCCTCCTGCTTGCCTTGTGTTTTGACCTCAGGAGTGGCTCATTCGGTTGTCCCTTTCTCCTGGTCCTCCTTTGAATCTCGCTGGAAACACAGCCAGTATTTCCTTCATTTGGCCTTCTCCTTCTTTCATTGCTTTTTTCCTAAGTCTAAGACAACTTGCTTTTTTTTTTTTTTAAAGATTGGCCCTGAGCTAACATTAGTTGCCAATCTTTTTTTCTTCTTCTTCTCCCCAAATCCCCCCAGTACATAGTTGTATATTCTAGTTGCAAGTCCTTCTAGCTGTGCTATGTGGGACGCCACCTCAGCATGGCTTGATGAGCAGTGCCATGTCCGTGCCCAGGATCTGAACTGGCGAAACGCTGGGTTGTGGAAGCGGAGCGCACGAACTTAACCACTCAGCTGTGGAGCCAGCCCCCCCTTTCATTTCTTATCCTTTCTGAATGCCCAAAGACTCTAGAGCTTCTTGGTATTATCATCTTTCTGAAGAATAATAAAGAACAAGTCATTTATTCATTTGTTTATTCACTCAACAAGTATCTAGAGATCATTTACTATGGGTATGGTCACAGAATTATAGGCTAAACATTAAAGGACAGAAAAAGAAATGAAGGATACCATCTGGAACTTGCAATCTAGAGATAAAATACTAAGTAGACATATTTTAAAAATTAAATCACAGTGTAAATGCGTGAGTTAGTTGAGAAAGTGGTGGCCAGTGGAAGCCATATTGCCCAGCAGGGTGAACTTGGGCACGGTCAGTCTGGCAGGTACAGAAATGAAAGTGTCTGGAAAGGTAGGTCCATATTTTGTAAGGCATTATTTGTTTTCAAGGAACACAAATTTTCTCAAGTTACCTCAAAAAGAGAGAGCTATAGAGCAACACAGAGAAACTGGAATGTCAGAGGCAGCCTCCCTGTCTCTCTGATTCTGTCTACATCTCTCTTTCCGTGTGATCTCTCTTCTCTTGTCTGTTCTATTTTCCTCTCTGCAAACTAGCTTCCTCTGCAAGATTCTTGGCTTCTGCTCTTCCTTAACCTCAGCTTGGATGTACCTTGTTTGTCAAGAACCAACTCCAGTTCCAACACTGAACATGTGCCTGACATAGACTCATGAGTTGTAACAACACCAGTCTACGCTTTTGGGTTACTTTTTCCAGAAGCATTCAAAACCCAGATATGAGAATGGAAAAGCCAGATAGTAAAATCGGATCTAGGACTGACAGAATGTAGAATGAATATGGTGAAAGCAGATGGCAGCAGGAGCATTAAAGGTAAGGAAAGAGAGGATTTTAACTGACGAAATAAAAACTGTATTAGGAAGCTCAAAGGGACAAAAATATTAGGAAAAAGAGAAAAGTTCAAGGATAGGCATTGGAGGTGTTGGGTCAATAAATGGTATTTAGTCTTCCATTTGCACTAGAATTTCCCTTATAATTAGCTCACACAAGCTACTTTTTCTTGCTGAAAAGGTTGCTAGTAAGTTGATGCGTAACAAAGAATTTCCGAGGGAAATCGTCTGTGTTTGAGACAATGGGGTCGAGTGGGAGCCAGGAAGAATCATGATGGCAATTGTAGTGTTTGTGTAGGAGTAGATGGATTTATCTTAAGTTAATGCAGTAGTAGAAGGGAACACTATCCAATGGGCTTGGAGGTGAGTAGCGTTGAGGATACTATTCTGAGAGACAATTGTCCTTTTTGTCTGGCTATTGGTTTAAGAATGGTGAGCTGAGGACATTGAATTTTAATCCAGTGGGTACAAAAGAGTTTATAAATAAAGATATGGACTCTGGTCTGACATAAGATAGCTGAGGAATTTATATAGATGGAAGATGTCAATTCTGAGCATAAATTTCCACAGCTGCTGTGCAGAGTTTATTCCCTAGTATAGTAGGAATGTGGTCATTTTGAGCAAGCATCAGTGGCCATGGGTATGAGCTCTTTCTCTCTCTCTCTCAATTTCTCTCTCTCTCTCTCATACACACACATACCCCCCCACACACATACCTCGGAAGTCTGTCCTTATTTCCATAGGTCTTTTGGGATATCTGATCGCCAGGAGCACCAGGACACGAGTCTTGAACTAGAGGACCCAAAGATCAGGAGAGCTTCTTCTGGGTTTAGGGCAATTGTGCTATGGCATGGCTTTTCAGAAAATGATGAGGGAGGAGTTTATATCCCAGAACGACACAGTATCCCGGGATGTTGAGGACCTACCAGCTGAATACGTAAACATTGCAGAGATGATTATGTATTTTTAGTTGCTAGACTACACTTTGTGCCCGTGAAGGTGAGCTATAACTTTGGAAGATTCAGGAACTAGATTTCAAAGGTAACCTAAGATATATAATTAAAATAGATCATCTCACACTATCTACGCATGTCTAGCATAAGCTTCCAAGTGGCTATGACTCTTGAGCTAAGTTCAGAAATGGCACGCCGGAATATATTTGCCCATATCATTCTTCATGCTTTTTTTTTATTGAGGTAAATTTTACTTTGGGTAAAACTAACGATTTTAAGTTGTACAATTTAATGGCATTTAGTGCATTCACAATATTGTGCAACTATCACCTCCATGTAGTTCCAAAACACTGTCATCACCCCAAAAGGAAACTTCATACCTTTAAGCACTTCTGGGCTTTTTTGAATTCTTACTATTTCCACCTTCCTGGAAGTGCTCCCGTCTCTTACGTATGTGTGGAAATTCAAACGAGCTTATGTTGGAACTAAAAACTCAGAAAAAGGAAATGAGACAGAAACGAGGCTGGGGCTGGGACCAGGAGCTGGGGTTGTTCCCAGGTGGATGTAATGCCATGTTCTGCCTTCAGCTGGAATTTCTCTTGGAAGACCTGCATGTGGGCAGTAGGCTCTGGTCTTCTATTTTTTTTTTAATTTTTATTTGTTATAGATGGGAATAATTTTACTTTAATGCATAACGGAGGTCGTAGTATAGATACTGGTTACTTTAAGTACAGTCTCTTTTTTCTTTGCATTTTTGGTTCTCCTTTTCTGCTTCCCTCACACTCATAACCTACTCCCCCTTCTCCCACATATATTGTTTTCTCATTCATAAAAATTTAGTATGTATTTTTCCACGTCTTCACTATGCTCATAGAGTCATATACAGACATTTATCTACCATATAGTACACATAAGTTTTTCTCATATATATATATATATATGTATATATATTTTTTTTTGGTGAGGAAGATTGGCCCTAAGCTAACATCTGTGCCAATCTTCCTCTATTTTGTACGTGGGGTGCTGCTGCAGCATGGCTTGACGAGTAGTGTATAGGTCTGGACCCGGGATCCAAACCCACGAACCCCAGGTCACCAAAGTGGAGTGCACGAACTTAACCGCTATGCCATTGGGCCGGCCCCTTCATATCATTTTTCTTTTACAAAAATTATTATAAAATGAATACCCATCTTATACATTTTACTCAACAATTAATACCTTATAGATGTCACTTCAAGTCAATTGTTTAGGTCTGATTTATTCTTTTTAATAAATATCACATGGTGTGAATCTGGAATAATTTACAACACAATTAATGGTCACCAGCTATGTTTCCATTTATTTTTTTTCTCCACCCACTATTCATGAAGCTACAGTAGATTTCCTTATACACATGTCATTACGTGCTCCAGGCTTGATTTATGAGATAGATTCCCAGGAGTGGTATTGAATCAAATAATATATATTATTTTTAAAATTTCAACAGATGTTTCCAGATTGCTTTTCAGAAAAGCAGTAACAATGCACATTTCCATCAGCAGTTCTAAGAGAACCCCTCTCATTACATCTTTGTAGGTGTGCAATAATATTCATTATTACTTTCATCTGTACTTCACTAAATTGGAGCATCTTTTCATATTCGGGGGATATTTGGGTTTACTATTGCTTAATATACATATTTCTTGCCTATTTTCCTGTTGCATGTCTTTTACTGGTCCATTTTTATTGTAGCTACCAACACTTTGTCTTAATCTGTGCTGTCATCATTTTCTCCGAATCCATTGTTTGTTCATTTTTATTAAAAAATGTGTGTTTTTTTCTTTCTCAGTTTCTAGTAAATAAGGACTCCATCATCTGTAGACTAATATTAAGTTTCCTTAGTTTTCCTGTAAGATTTGTATTATTCTTTTTCTCCATTTAATTATTCAATTTATCTCAATTTTTGGTGGGAGCCTGCTCTATTATTTATTCCTAATTTTATTGGATTGCCCTAATCAAATATAAGCTATAAAATCCTCAAGGTTTTTGGTTTTAACATTTTTTTGTGGCTAAGTACACAACTGGTTCTGGTACATGTTCCATAGGCAGATAGACAAATGTAAATCTCAGTTTCTCTATGTCTTTGTTTAACGTTTTTGGCTGTAGTAACCATCCTGTTCTAGAGTAGCATATTAAAGCCATTAACTATAATCATATTTTTACCACATTTTCCTTGTTCTGCTAATAGTTCAATTTAATGTCTATATGACATGGTACAATCATGCAATTCCACAAATTGTGCCTTTTGTTATTAAAAAAATCTCCCTCTTCATATTACGTAATGTATTAGGCTTTTGAGGAGCTACTCACTAAATAGCATCCCTCTTCCTCACCTGAGGAAAAGAAGCTCAGACATAGAAGGTAACGGATGGTGTATGCAGGACAACCTTTGTAATTTGTAGAATCCACTACCAAGGAAAATGCGAACGCATTTGTTCAATAATCATTAAGAATTTCAAGACAGGGACAGCAGAGCATTAAACCAAGTCCAGGGACTTCTAAGGACAAGGACCTTCTAAGCATGAGGCCCTGTGTGACTGCTCAGCTTGGGTATATGGAAGTCTAAACATCAACTTTGTTCCTAGTGAAGCTGATATAAGAGCATGTGTGAGAGTTTAATGGGCCCTTTCACGCAGACCTTCTCTGCTCGTGACTGACCAATACCACATTTTACTAATCAATAGTCCAACTCTGACTAAGTGTTCAAAAAGTTAATAATTCACAAATCTGGTAGTATATAAAACCATGCTAAGTGATGACAAACCATAGATAATCATGCGTCATAAAAGAAAATTCTGAGTAATGTCATTGAGTTTCCTCTTGCCTATTTTTGCACATTCTACTTTCTCTTCCCTTTTGCCAGCAGGTTTGCTGCATAGTCATGGATGCTCGCTGTCCCAGGAGATTTTTCTCGCCTTCCTTCTCTACACACTAGGAATAGCACAGGCGTTGGCTGTATGTACTTAACCCACGCCAGGCTAGAACGGGACTTCAACCCTTTACTGAAGAGGCCATCCCCAGCTGTGAGAAGAAGCTTGTTCTTCATGGCAATTTCATTCTTGACTTTTCTTCTGAGAAGACACAAGTGAAGGACACAATTAGTGTCAACAATGATGGAGTGTGTTTATTTTTTCATGGTGTGGACACCCAACTTCTGAGACTAGTTCTGAGGTCAGTGCTTGAGCGACCACCCAATGGTTTCATTCTTTTTAGTCTTTGCTGTCCTGTAGGAGAAAGGACTAAAAAATATGGGTCCTGACCTGCTGGAAATATGGCACGTTACAAAGAGAATAAAATACAGTTATGTGATACACACAAGCATTCCAGTTCCTCACGTTGAACAAATTCCTAGGAGCAGGATGCTGGGAAGAGATTCAGACACGGCCTTGAGATTTGCAGAATCTAGTCAGATTTTCTAATATAATTAAGCGTTGTGTGCTCCAACAAGTCAAGAAAAAAAGAAACAATTAAGAATTCTGTTAATGATTTTTAGCCAGTGGATAGGAAGATATTTCACATATCTTAAGAGCCAATGAAACACAAAGTTCAGTTAAGTGTGTGGCCTCTGAATGATGGTCACAGACTAACTTTACTTGAAAATTGGGAATGAAATCATTTAAAGCTGAGGGAACAGGTATGTACCCAACTTTTCCTTTGTGTTTGGATCACTGATATAGCAACTATAAAAGGGTTCATCATGTCCCATCAGTGTCTCAACAAGGATCTAGTGGCCTCCTGACTGATATCACTGGTGCTTAAAAACCAGACAACAAACCAGCACGCTGAGAAAGAAGACTAACAATATTTTCATAGAAAAAAACACTCAAAATTATTTGGAGTGGCATAATTGTTTTCTTAGTGAGTATGCATACCTTAAACTTGGGGAAATTTAACAGTAAGTATCGAAATTGTGAAGATAATTAAACCCGTACTGCTGTTTTGAATTAAAGAATCAGCATTTTAAATATTTATCAAGTTTAAGAGACTCTCCTAGAGCAACAAGTCAGCTTTGTAATTTAATATAAAGAACAAACTTTTGGTTGTTGATCATTTGTACCTTATGTTTGCTTTCTATTTAATTGATTTTTGTTCTTATCTTTATTATTTCCTTGCTTCTATTTCCTTTAGATTCAATTTTATCTCTATTTTCCACCTTCTTGAGATGGAAGATTAGGTCATTAATTTTCAGCCTTTCTTGTTTTCTTCAATATGTATTTAAGGCTATAATTTTTTCTCTAAGCACAGCTCTAGCTGTATTTCACAAGTTCTGATAAATAGTATTTTCATCATTTTGCATTTCACAATTTTTCTGATTTTTATTATGATTTTTTCTTTTACTGATGGATTATTTAGAAGTATATTGCTTAGTTTTCAAACATATGGATATTTTTAAGTTTTCTTTTTGTTTTTATTTCTAGCTAACTTCCATCATGATCAGCAATTGTTCTCTGATTTCAATCCTTTGAAATTTATTGAGAATTGCTTTGTTTCCACATTTGGTTAATTTTGATAAATGAGCCATAGGCACTTGATAAGATCATATTTTTTAGAGTTATTGGGTGCAATATTTTATGTATTTGTCAATTAGGCCAAGTTTGTTAAGCCTGCTATTCAAATATTCTAAATCTGTGTTGTTTTTGTCCATTTCTTCTATCAGTTACTGAGAGAATTGTGTTAAAATCTAAGAATATGAATTCATTTATTTCTAAGGTCTGTGATTTTAAAATTTGTATTATTTCAGGTTAAGTTACTGGGTCCATACAAATTTAGAATTGTTGCATCTTTCTGATAAGCTGGTCTTTTTATTATTACAAAATGTCCTTCTCTATCTCTAGCAATAATTTTCAGCTTATAGTCTACTTTGTCTGATATTAGTACAACTTTAGCAGATTTCTTTCTGGATTAGGTTGGCATTATATATATTTTTCAACCTTTACTTCCAACATTTTGGTATTCCATATGTTTTAGGTACACCTCTCATAAGTCATATGTCTTTTCTCATTATTTGTTTTTGTGTGTGTGTACTGATTGTTCTATATTCCATTTTTTTCCCCTCTGATCCATTTGCTTTCTGTATGCCAAATTTTTGTTGATGTTTCATGTAGTGTCATTTGTCCTCTTTGATTTGCCTTTCCCTTTCTAAAGAGGCTTGGAGAAAAAATCCCCAAAGATTTTTGTCCTATGTCCTACCTCAGACACTTCCACGGTCATTCCCAGAACTTCCTATTTTTCATTTTCAATACCTGCAGTTCCTCCATAGTTTATTTCATGCATCCCACTCTTTGACCATCCCTTAGATTTCCAGCTCATTTTCCCCAATACCCCAATCTCAACAATCCTTTAAATCTGCCTTTACACTGTTCCTCCCTACACAGCTTAAATCCCATGGCCCGTCATTTTAATCAACACATTGTATATATACTTGCCCCCTCTCACCTGGTTGAATTTGCTATATGAAACCCCAACTCGGATTAAATCCACCTTTCTGCCTAGTCTGTCCTACATCTTTTCAACTAGACAGGCCCGGAGAAAAATCACACTGATTGCTCTTGCTTTATCATTCTGACTGTGGATTTCAAGGGGGCTGCTGATGCTGCCTGCCAGTCATACTATGTTTCTAGTCCATTCATTCTGTCTCTCTACTAGCTACTGCCTCATGTCTTCCTCTCCTTGAGCCACACTCTCAGCTGATGACCTGC
Source organism: Equus quagga (assembly GCF_021613505.1). Taxonomy (NCBI): domain Eukaryota; kingdom Metazoa; phylum Chordata; class Mammalia; order Perissodactyla; family Equidae; genus Equus; species Equus quagga. The sequence goes on from NC_060269.1 coordinate 86,172,685, forward strand.
TTTGCTAATTCACTAAGAAAAAATGAAGCATCTAGAAGAAAGCTGGCACAGACTTCCATCACCCCCCAGCCCATATACTAGCAGGTGTACCCATGTGCTCTTTTGTTCCATATGTCACTATAGATGAACTTTCTGTGATCCTGTCTACTGTGCACTAAGACCCACTTGCTCTTACCTGCTCAAGGCACCACCCCAGCAATCCTTACCTGTCTCCTAATTTAAAAATTTCCAGCACTATTGAATCATTCCCAAAAGTACATAAGCCTACAGTTTCTCCCATACTATCTCAAAAAACCTCTCTTTGACCCCATATTGATGATATACAAATCAAATACTTATGCATGGGGAAAAATATACTTAGTGAATTGAAAAATAAGGGACAAATTGTGGGAAATATTTGCTACTCACATCACTCATATCATAGACAAAGGGCTAATGTCTCCATTATAAATAGCTTCCATAAATTAATAAGAAAAAGTCATATCACAACATTGGTAAATGATATGAATGATAAGTTCAGAGAAAAGTGAATTATAATTTGACTCTTAACCCTATAAACAGATGCTGTCCCTCGCTCATAAGAGAACAAAAAAAGCAAACAGGTACTATTTTCACCTCTCATATTGGCAAAAGAGTAAAATTTAATTAAAGTGTCTCTATGGAATACTGGCTAGAAGCCTGTGTCTGGAGCCAGACTGCACGGGTCTGAGTTCTAAGTAGAGAGACTTTGAACACTTTTCTTGACTACTCTGTCCCTTCATTTCCTCACTTGTTAAATGGGAATCATAATTATACTTACCTCATAATGTGGGTATTTTAAGGATTAAATGGGTAAACTTATATAGCATGCTTGCAAGCAGCTCCTGGTACGGAGTAAAAGCTGTTATCATTAAAACAGCATTTTGGGGTATGGGGGGCTGTGAGATCATAGTCAACTTCATTCATTGTTGGTGGAAATCTACATTCTTACAACTTCTGTGAAGGGGTAGAACCTAGCAAAATCACAGATGAATATGCCCTTTGACTAAGGAATCTCACTTCTGTGAGTTTATCTTGCAGATATACGTGTACACATTTGGAATGATGTGCGTACAAGTCTAGTCATGGCAGCACCATTTGCGAATGCCCATCAGTAGGATACTAGCTGAATAACTCACCTCTAACTCTCTGTGTGCTGATATGGAGATTTTCAAGTTATCTTACACATGTAACAAGATACATTGTTTTCAATAAGAAAGCGTGAGATGGAATAGTCTTGCGTAGTATGCTACCATTTGTGTAAAAAAAGGATAAAAATAACAATAACGTTTTGCATATACTCGCAGATTCATAAAGAAGCTCTGCGACAGTTCACAAGAAGCTATTAACAGTGGCTTCTCGTGGGAGTAGGCAGAGGGGGTTTAGGGATAGGAAGAAAACTTCCCACTGAAGCCTTTTTATACTTTAAAAAGGATAGATTTACACTCTCTGATAGATAGATTGAAAAAATGCCGGAACATGTCAGTCCTCTGTCTAAAATCCTCCAAATGGCTTCTCACTCTTCTTACAGAGCAATTTAGTCATTACGATAACCTACAGTGCTCTAAGTAATTTGGCTCTCTACTTCCTCTCCAACCTCCTCTATCACTGTCTGTGCACTCACTGTCACAGTCACACTGCCTTCTTACCATTCCTCGAAAATGTCAGACATGCTCCCGCTTTGGACTCATTGCTACTGTTCTCTTGCTTTCAGTGCATTTCCGTCCATGTCCTTCTGACTTGAGCAATCATTTCCTTCGGGTGTCTGTTCACTCTATCAGAAAAGCTTTTCCTGATCATCCTATGAAGGATCATGCCTTTATCTCAGTCATTCTTTTCATGTATTTATTTTTTTATTTGAAGTAACATTAGTTTATAATATTATATAAATTTCAGGTGTACATCTTTATATTTTGCTTCTGTATAGACTACACTGTGTTCACTACCAAAGGTCTAGTTTCTATCCATCACCGTACGTGTGTCTCTTTACCCCATTTACCCTCCCCCCTTCTCCTTTGGTAACCGTCAATTTTCCTGTATTTGTTTGTTTGTTTATATTCCACGTGGGAAATGCAAATAAAACCCCCATGCCCATCAGAATGGCTCTTATTAAAAAGACAAGAAATAACAAGTGTTGGAGAGGAGATGGAGAAAGGGAACCCTCATGGAAAACAGTATGGAGATTCCTCAAAAAATTAAAAATAGAACTACCATATGATCCAGCTATTCCACTTCTAGGTATTTACCCAAATAACATGAAAACACTAATTCAGAAAGGTATGTTCACCCTTATGTTCATTGCAGCATTATTCGGTCATTCTTCAAAAACCACCCCCACCCCCACATACACTGTTTATTTTCCTTCATGGCATTTATTACCGCCTGATACTATAACGCATGCATGCACGCACACACACATTTGTATACATGTCGATTTCTGCCTCACCCCTTCAACAGTGTATCCCTAGTGCCTAGAACAGTGACTAAAAATGAAACCAGGAGTTCCAACTCTGCTAACAGTGCTCTTTCCTAATAATGAGGCTTCCATTTCTCGGCTCTGCTTTCCTCTGTAGTTTGGCTTCATTTTCTCCCATTGAAGACAAGCTCTCAACAGTTGGCTGCCAACAGTTTCATACTCACATCCTCCCATTTTAGGAAGCCCAAGCCAGGGAAGAGTGCTAATTTGAGGAATCACTTGGAGAGACTGGGGATACTTGCAAGAACAGGAAAGCAGCATTTGGTCCCCCAGACGAATGTTCTCTCCTCTATGGCATGAATATATTTAAAAGATATTGACCCCTTTTTTGCTTTCATGTTCTCAGTTATCTTTAGGTTGGCTGTAGTTGGTGATATATGACTTCTTCAAGACCTTAAGGAACTCCTTCTTGAAGAATGTGTGTTTCTTGCGTTTTTGTATTTTTAAAACAGCTTATCTCTTTTCTTTATACATGAAATACAGTTTGGCTATGTATGAACTCTTTGGATATATTTTCTTTCCTTAAGAATTTTGTACTTATTGCTACATTATCTTCTGACATGTAATTTTGTTATCAAGAAGGATGACCTTAGACTCAGACTCAGATCTACAGAATAGATTCTGTACTAATCCTTCTCGATTATTCATTATTAAAGGGTTTTGTTTGTTTGTTAGTTTTTTGAACCAGCTCTTTGAAAGAAGTTATGGAAGAGGTAGATGCCAGAGCCTTGTTCCGGGATATTTGAGATTTTTCTTATGATCTAGGGATTTGTGAGAGAGTTTACGTGTCTTTACTATTTCCCAAACAGTTGAGACAGGCAGTAGTTTCTCCTTCACAATTCATATCCTGCATTCTTCCTCCTGCCATAAAGAAACACTGCTTCTTGGAAACACGGCTTTTCCACGTGACATTTCCTTCTGCCATACTTGCTCTGCTTCTGGCATCAAGTAAAGTAGATGGAGCCTCCAGTTTCCAGCTATAGCCCACCTCTGCCTCCTACATCCTTGCAAACAAGGGATATTGTTTTTGCACTTGAAGGTGTTCGCCACAATTTTGCAAATTATAAAATATGCAGGGCTTTTTTCTGATATCTGTAGCAAGTGGATCCTATCATGAGTTAGTTCTCTCACTGTGTTATCTTCTCCCAATTTCCTCCCTTGCGATACCGTCTTCTGTTCACTTTGTGTCTTTGGGATGATTTTTGGCTGAGAAGGGGAAAATGTTGATTTCTTGTCAGTAGGTTCAAATTTGAAGTTCCTTGTACTTTAATTTCTTGAAGCACTCTATAAAATGGCAGTCCAATAAGGGGAGGATAAAAACAGAGCATAGAGTTACCGGCCTATTTGTCATGTGCCCCGTACTCTGCTAATACTGGAAATAAACCATTGAACTAGACAGACATGGTTTCATGTCTATATTCTGGTTATAGGGATAAAAATATTAATAAGAAAGCCAAAATGAAATAATTGGAAGTTATAGTTAAGTGCACTGAAAGAAAGAATATGCCAATCACATCTTTGAATCTGACAGCCACTGTCATCAGGCTCAGATTAGACTGATTTTTGGTTTTTATTGCTTTGGAAATACAGCCACGGTGCCCTATAAAACCCCAGGCAGCAGCTGTCTTTATTTGGCAAACTTTGAAACGTATGTTCTATCTGTTCGCCAAGACTGGCTTTGTGGCTGCCCAGAGATTCAAGAGAAGGTTTGAGTGGCCCACAGTTTCTTTTCCACAGAATGCCACAAAGTTGATGAGTTATCTTCTCTTCATGGGAACTTATTTCTGACTTAAAAAAAAATCAAAACACGGTCTTTCTTCTTGGCTAAAAAAGATATATATTGGACCTAATAAAAGGAGAAGGTAACAAGCCTTAAAACCAAGAGCTAAACATGTCTGTGATCTGAGTTAGCCAATGTTAAATATGGTTTTTTTTTCATAGTTGGGTACTGGGTTTTTTGGCTAGAGCTTAATTATTTTTAAGGCATCACGGCTCTTCCTGATATAGATTAGAGCAATGACGTGATATTGACCTAGAGATTAGGTCCGTAGCCTTATTTCAAAAGATGTTTGAAAGTTAAGAAGAATTTTAGAAAAATCACTCAAAGATATTTGAAAGAAGAATGTAAATGTACTAAAGAATGCAAATTCTAAATTAATTAAGAATCTGAGAGTTTTTTGTTCAAATAACTTTTAAGGGAATTTTGTAAATTTGTCTTCATCTGTATTGAATTCTTTCACAAAATCAAATAATTAAGGATATGTTACTTAGCATCTCTTGCTAGTTCTAAGAAAAAATTTATAGACTCCTAGAATATCAGTTCCCACCTACTTTATATTAAAGTTTATTTATTTTGGAAAAAAATAGTATAGATGATAGAAAACACTTGCATATCTTTTGTGCCCTCTTTTCATAAAGCAAATTCATTTTCACCTACTAACATATGGTGATATTGAAAGGCAAATAGTTATCCACTGAAGTTTAGCATCAGAGCATTGAACAGTGAGCATTGTAATGGATTATCAAAACTAATCAAATGAAAGGATTCCAAAGAAATTAGTCTACATTCTAATTTTTATATTATTCTCTTAACCTTCTTTCCTGCAGATATCTTCATTGTGTACCCTTATGATTAACTAAAACACATTTAACTGAGTTTCACATGTTAACAGCTAATCACATCCCAAGCTCTGAAGTGCAACTTCACAAGAGATACTCCTCAAACAGAAAACATCCGTGTGGTCCAGCCATACTTTTACCATCTTAAAACTATTGATTTGTTTTTCTTTATATACTTAGAGAAATTTATTTTTCATTAGAGTAGATGGAACAAAGAGCAAATCTTTCTTGACATCATGAAAATTCAATCTAACTTTTCTTTTTCCCTGGAATGTTTATTCTTCTTCCAACAACATAACAAATATGTGGTGATTCTTTTAATTCTGCTATATTACATTAAAAACTCACCTCCCATATTATGGCCAACAGGCACATGAAAAGATGTTCATCATCACTGATCATCAGGGAAATGCAAATCAAAACTACACTAAGATATCACCTTACACCTGTTAGAATGGCAAAAACAACCAAAACAAAAAGTAACAAATGTTGGAGAGGTTGTGGAGAAAAAGGATCCCTCATACACTGCTGGTGGGAATGCAAACTGGTACAGCCACTATGGAAAACAGTATGGAGAGTTCTCAAAAAATTAAAAATAGAAATAACTTATGACCCAGCCATCCCACTACTGGGTATCTATCCAAAGAACTTGAAATCAGCAATTCCAAAAGTCCCATGCACCCCTATGTCCATTGCAGCATTATTTACAATAGCCAAGATGTGGAAGCAACCTAAGTGCCCATCAACTGATGATTGGCTAAGATATGGTATATATATACAATGGAATACTACTCAGCCATAAAAAATGACAAAATTGTCCCATTCACAACAACACAGATGGACCTTGAGGGAATTATGTTAAGTGAAATAAGCCAGATAGAGAAGGACAAGCTCTGTATGACTCCACTCACATGAGGAATTTAAACATGTAGACAAAGAGAACAGTTTAGTGGCTACCAAGGGAAAGGGGGGATGGAGGGTGGACAAAATGAATGAAGGGGTGCACCTACAACACGACTGACAAACAATAATGTACAGCTGAAATTTCACAAGATTGTAAACTATCATAAACTCAATAAAAATTAACTTAAAAATATATATCTATAATTTATACACACAAAAAAACTCACCTCCCATATTAATGCTAAAGCCAATAAGCAGTTCTTGGTGGCTCTTGGAAACTGAAAACAAATGTATTATAAAATATAACTGGAGTAACATCTTATCTTGTGGATCTTGCTGGACAAGGAAACAGAATGATTTTAACATCACTAATTTTAGGGAATTTTACAGTTTCAGTTAGTTTTGCTTCATAGGATTCTGATTAAATTCAGTTTAGAAGGAAAATATCATATGCAATGGACCTTCATACCAGTTGAGCTTTGTTTCAGCCAGCTCAGGCTGCCATAACAAAATACCATAGACTGGGTGGCTTAACCAACAGGAATTTATTTCGCACAGCTCTGGAGACTGGATGTTTCGGATCCAGGTACCAGCAGGGTCAGTGTGTAGTGACGGCTCTCTCCTTGGGTTGCAGATGGCCACCTTCTCGCCATTTCTTCACACAGCCTTTGCTCTGTGCACGCAGGTTAAGAGAGAGAGAAAGGAAGTAAGCTCTCCAATGTCTCTTCCTCTAAGGGCATGAGTCCCATCATGACAGCCCCATCTTCATGACTCATCTAAACCTAGTTTCCTTCCAAAGGCCACATCTCTGAAAACCATCACACTGGGGATTAGGGCTTCAACATATCATTTTTTGAGGGGACATAACTCAGCCCATAGCAATATTTATGCAAATAACAAAAGCATCATAATGATATGTAAATGTAGTCTCTTTCTGGTCATATGATTAATTATGCAACATATTTTTCATTATAACATATGCAATTTAATCTGATTATAAAATCATCTAGTAGAGAAGAAAGGGGGCTTTCATGTCTGTGGCATGAAGATATTTTTTAAATATTGGTCTTCCTTTTCATATTTCTCCTCTTTTACTTCTGTTTGAGAAGCCAAGATCTTCTGAATCTGTATCCTTAAAGAAAGGAACACATAAGGTAGAAGAAAAGAAGGAATCTTCCCTGATTTGATTTTCAAAAGCCAAAACCCTAAGGAGAAACAAGAGTAATTCTGGTGTAAATATAAAGGCAAGTTTGAAGACTATTCTACAAGCTGCATGGAGGGAAGAGAACTGGAGTTGAACCAAGGAGAATGAAATTGTGGGCGGGAAACAGAAAGTTGAGCTTTGTTCCCCTCCATTTTATGGGTTAGAGACCCTAAGAGATGACAGGATCCTTGAGAGGCTTTGGAGAGACTGAGTGAGAAACTCTGTTTCCCACTTCCTGGGTTAGAGCCCTGGTGAGGTGAGAAGACTCCAGAAATTTGAGGTACCTGAGAGCAGAGGGCAAATGCCACCTGTTTTCCATAGTAGAATCCTGATGAGGTGACAAGAGGGAAGAGCTGCATGTTGAGTCTGGGTCCACTGAGCCAAAGAGAGACTTAGATTCCTGTGCTGCAGGTGATGACAGAAGCAGCAGAATAATTCTTGTCTCTCAAGTGGGATGAGGAAGAAACAAAGAGAGTTGCTATACCTGAAGGGATTGTATGCACAGCATGGGGGACATCTCATTGCCACCTGGTACACTGATGACTGAGGACTACAGAGCAGCAGTGTGTCAGTGGATAACTATGTAGACAGATGACCTTGAGGATCATATGCCTCCCCACAAGGGACCTGGCACCACTCAAGCCCCCCATTTAGACACAGCTCTGAAGAAATTTCTAGGTCTCTGACTGACTGTGGTTAAGTTTGGGCCACCCAGTGGATTGGGGGCTCAAAATAGAAATTGTAAAGGAAGAAAGTATGACACATTAGGCCATTTGGTCCATCTCTTTCCCAGGGACCAGCTCTGCATTCCAAGAGGTATTGTCAAGCCACAAAATCCTCACTCCCTTACATCTTTCCCTCAGGGCAACAGATGCTTGACTACATAATGCTCATGTTTACATAACTCTTCCCTGCACTGTGACTCCATATACTCAACAGACCACCAGACATTTTCACATGGATGCCTCAAAGGCACCTAACGCTCAATATATTTAAAATCATACTCATAATCTTCCCCTGAGCTCTCTTCAGTGTGTCCTGCCTCGATGAGTAGGACCCTCTCTGACCACAGTGCATGCCAACAATCTGCTCCTGGTCATTGACAGCCCCCTCTCTGTCACCACCTATGTTCAATCCATCGCTTCTCTCCATTTCTACTATGACCACTTGAGCCGAAGTTACCATCATATCTCCCTCTGGAGGGGTCTATCCACAGTCACTCAGTGCCCACTTCATCATTCTCTACACTGAAACCCCAAATTTTTTTTCTGCTTTATCTCCCCAAATCCTCCTGGTACATGGTTGTATATCTTAGTTGCAGGTCCTTCTAGTTGTGGCATGTGGGACGCCGCCTCAATGTGGCCTGACGAGCCATGCCATGTCCGCGCCCAGGATCCAAACCAGCGAAACCCTGGGCTGCCGCAGTGGAGCGCACGAACTTAACCACTCGGCCACAGGGCCGGTCCCCCAAATGATTTTCAAAATGAAACTCTGATCACGTCACTCTTTACAACTCACCCAACACCCCTCACAGGTTCCCCTGTGTCAAATGATTAACAAGGTGACAAAGGTCTGTGTAAACTGGCTGCTGTGTTTTCACCCAACCTCATCTTAAGCCGTGCTCTCTCCCTTCCTTCACCCCAGCCACACTGGCCTCCTTTCCCTTCGTTAAACCCACAAAGCCCCTACAGCCTCAGGGCCTTTGGGCCTACGCTCTTTCCATCTGGAATACTGTTCTTCACATCTTCACTGCCCAATTTCTACTCATACCTCTGCTCTCAGCTCCTTATCCCGGACTCTGCCAACCAGTTAAATCCTCCATTATTGGTCTGCAAGTACTAGGTACCTCTCGTTCACAGCAATGGTAACAAGTAAACTGTTTGTTTATTTTGTGATTATTCATTACCCTCTGCTTTCTCTGTTAGGTTGTCAGCTCAGTGAGTGGTGAGAACAAACCTGCACCCTGATTTTATCCTCAGTGACTCAGGCACATAGTAGACGTTCAATAAATTATTGAATGACTTTAGAAGTCTTCTCAAGTGAGTTTTCACTACGAAAATAAGAGTTGGCATTCTTTGAGTGCTGACTCTAAGCCAGGCACTATTAGAAGCCTTTGTTACATGTTAGCCCATTTAACTCTCACAACGACCCTGTGAGGTAGGCAGGGCTATTATTATCCCTGGCTTTCAGATGGGGAAACAGGTACAAGCCTCATACAACAGGCAAAAGACTCAGAGAGAGCCAGCCTGCACTGACTTGGGAGTCTGTCCCACCGTGAGCGGGTGTGCTCACCTGGGAGGCGGCTGCTGACACCTGTTTCATCATGAACTATAGATTTAATCTATACTGAATTATATTAATTATAAAACCACAGAAAGCTTACAAATATTAAATTCTCATTAAATTCTGCACATTCTCCATTCATTTATTTAATGAGTGTTTATTGAGCACTTTTCATATGCCAGAATTTGTACAAGAAATGAAGAAACAAAGGAGAATGAGAGAGTCCTTATGCTGAGATGCTCCTGGTCTGGTGAGATAAATGGAGACAGAAATAAATCATTCAGTACAGTTTGATGGGAGTGATTGTGATGATGTCTACCAAGGGCTGGGAGCAGAGGGAGAGGATCAAGAATCAGTGTTTGCTAGCAGGGGGTGGGGATGGTCAAGAATATAATTTGTGACCTCCCGGATTCCCTATAAGCAGAGTGGTGTGAGGTGGACCCTTGTTCAGGATTCCTTACATCCCTTACTCTCTATTTTCCCACAGCCCTACTGTGTTTGCTAGAGCTGCCAGATAAAACCACCCCAAAGTGAGGGGCTTAAAGAACAGAAATTTATTTTCTCACAGTTCTGGAGGCTTGAAGTCCAAGATCAAGGTGTCTGCAGGGTTGGTTCCTTCTGAGGAATGTGAAGGAAAAGCGGTTCCATTCCTTTCTCCTAGCTTCTCATGGTTTGCTGGCAATCTTAAACCCTTCGAAGAATCAAAAATATCATTCAGCTTTACTCTCTTCAAGTCTGTCTTGCTTCAGCGGTTACATTGTGTTAAGCTTCAATTTATACATTCTTTTATAGTCTTTCCATAAAAATTGCTCTTCAGTAATATAATATGAATAGAATTAAAAATATATATACACAGAATCCTGCTGTATATAGGCTTTCCCTCCAAGCAATATAGGCATTCCTGTTTAATTACAAACGCCTGGTTAGCGTACACCAAAAAAAAAAAAAAGTATTTAAAAATAGGCAAAACCTGCTGTGCTCTGTATCCAATGCACTTCTCCCCTCTGCCCGAAACGACCAGACCACTGTTCTTAGGGAACAGTCTGCACCACGTTTCTTTCCCGCCACCTAGGTGCTTTGTTAGTTGATTACAACCCTGATTCTCACATTGACGCTCTTGCCTTTTTCAGATATAAATATGTTCTCTTCAAAGAATCTTTCTCTCCCTGCCCCTCATTTCTTCCTCTTTTCAATCTATTTATAAACCCCGACCAACCAAAACATGGCTGACCTACTCCAGCACATTTCTATTAAAATATCTTTAAAAAGCAAGAGGGGGCTCGGGCGTGTCCGTCCCGAGCCCTGCAGAGCACGGGGCCCTAAGGGAGCGGTGGGCTTTCGGCTGCACCGTCCACGGTGCACCGTCCACCCCATGGGGTCAGAACTCGCCTCCTGCCACCTCCGCTGGGGGCAGGGGAGGCGCATGCCTCAGGCCCTCACCCATGGAGCCTTGGCACTAACGACCCGAGCTGCCAGATCTCAGATCCGAGGTCCGGGGCAGTCAGCCTGTGCCACGGTCTCCAGTGGTCCACACCCCACCACTCAGTCCACACTCCATCACTATGCTTTTAGCAGCCCCACACCTTTGTGCTTCATTTTCCCTCTCGTGGGCATCAGGCCTCGCCCAGGGGAGAGGCCCAATTGCAAGGCACAGTTTATTGCACCTGCAGCTTTTTTAAATGTCAAGTTTATTAAGGTATAACTCACAGGAAAGTGCAGTTGGATGAATTTTGACAAATGCATACTGTCCTGGAGCCATCTCCACAATCTAGACATAATGTTTTCATCGCTCTGAGAAGTTTCATCACGCCCCTTTGCAGTCGGTCCCCTGCCCTGTCCCCAGGCATACAGTAGATAATGAACATTTGATGAGGAAATTTTCATTACTTACTGCACACAGTGAATTCTAACATCCAATAACTAGAACTCAATCCAAGCACCACAACAACAAAGAAACCAGTCATTTAATCCAGGAAACACACAATACATCGGAAAAAAGAACAGCAACAAAAAAGCAAGACAGAAATGCTCTAATGAAATGATACGTTTTGCAAAAGCATAAACTTCTAAAGATCTTGAAAAAATCTGGAACTTACATCAGAACACTCATAGAAAGGCCTCTCTACCTCTTCATCCTACTCTGATTATAACCATTTTTTTCAAGTAGCAATATTTACAATAAAATAAAAAATATTTATTGATTTGAGGAGTTAATTACTAATAGAGATGGTATTCAATTTTCAAGTGGGTTGTGGTTCACAAGTTCAATTGTCAATCAGTTGTTTCTATCTCAACAAGTATTTTTTTTCATGAACATTCATGAACATTTTATAATGTTATAAAAAATTAGTATTCAAGTGTTGTTCAAAAAGAGTATTCTAACAGCTGTTACTTGCCTGAATTCTAGATTTTGGAACCTGGGGACCAAGCAAGGCAGAACAAGGTAGAGCTACAATGAATACTGAGGAGGGAAAATCATCAGGACTTGATATTGGCTGGAATGTAGAAGATGAAATTTAGGGAAGAACAAAATAATGGCTCCTATGATTCAGATGTGGATAACTAGGTAGATGGCAATGCCGCCAACTGAGAGAGGGAATGCACAGAATGAGGAGTGGCACTGCGTGACAGGCCTGCAAGCTGTGTTTGACACGTCAGTGGGACATCCAAGTGGAGAAGTCTAGTGGGAATTGGACATAGAAATCTGAAATTCGGGAAAGACATTATTTGCATATGGGTGGTCGTTGAAACCATGAGACTTGATGAGCTCTAAAGGAGTATAAAGTATGAAAAATGTAATTCACCAAAACTCTGAGGAAACTTCAGTATATCATGTGGTCAGATAACCCATACGGAGAGAGAGAAAAATCAGAGATACTTTTTGGAATGTCATTATATTATTTTCAAAAGAATAACAATTTGAAACACTCTAAGTAAATCTGATTTAAATGCCACATAAACCTGAATTTCAGGGAGGTCATGGGACAAAGGTGTCAAGTTTTAACAAATCTACGCTGGGTGCTGCGCTCTGCCAATCCGCCAGCCAATTGCACTGTAGTCACCTGAGAAGCTTTTGAAAGATAAACATGTCAAGCCCTTTGCCTGTGCGTTCTGATTTAGGAGGTCTTTCATGAGGCTTCAGGCTCAGTATTTTTAAAAGCTTCCCAAATCTAACATTCCACCGGCTTTGGAAATATCTTCTTCATAACACCTTCACCTTTCACCACCTCAAGTTGAACACTTTACATTTTTTTCTTAGAGAAGAAAATAAGGCTCAGAGTATTTTTGGAGCTTAGAGGTACATGGCTGAAGGCAGAAAGTACCTTCCAATTTCCTAGTAGTCACGAACTTTTGTGACTAAGAGAAACATATAATTGCCAAGCTCAGAAACACCTGGAAATAAAGGAGGTGGTTTTTATAAAAATAAGTACCTGTAGGTAGTATTTATTTTATTGAAAAAAAAATGGCTTAGAAGAAGAATCCAAGCTATAATAAAATTAATTATTGTTCTGCAAGCCGTCATAAAGGAGGGTTTCCAATGAAAGGGATTCATTGTCCCCATTCAGCTACGCACATGGGTGCCAGCTGTGCATCTGCTGCGCTGCCCTTTGACCTGCACCAGTGATAACCTGGATGGTGCCGAGTAGTTTTACCCATCCACAGAACACTGGCCTTCCTCAAGATGGCACTAGGTGGTCCACTGAGTACATATTTGTCATGTGATTTTTAAAGCTACTATTTACGCTATCTCCTTCTGGAGTTTTACAATGAATAGTAGAATATTAAAGCCCCTGAGAATTCCTACAATCAAGAGCCCATTAATTTTGTTTAATCTGATGTTTCCAAAATTAATTTGACCATACGTTACTCTTTATATAAAACATAGTTTGGGAAATGATGCTCCAGACAATATCATGACAAATGTTAGAATTCCAGTGAGATCAAGAAAAAGAGTAAATCGGGGTCCGGCCCCATGGCCGAGTGGTTAGGTTCGTGCACTCCGCTGCAGCCGGCCCAGTGTTTCGTAAGTTCGAATCCTGGGCGGAGACATGGCACTGCTCATCAAACCATGCTGAGGCGGCGTCCCACATGCCACAACTAGAAGGACCCACAACTAAGAATATATAACTATGTACCGGGGGGGCTTTGGGGAGAAAAAGGAAAAAATAAAAAAAAAATCTTAAAAAAAAAGAAAAGAAAAGGAGTAAATCGGTGATCATCCGTTGAGCGTGTAATGAGCAAAGCCTTAGGGTAATTTAGAATAATAGCATTGGATTGTTAATCTTGATAATATACAGTTTCTTGGTTAAAATAGAGTATCTAAGCATATTAGTAATATACAAGACAATTCATGGGAAATATTTTAGAAATTTAAGATAATCTACTAACCCCAAATATTTTAGAAATATTCATCTCCTTAAAATTATGAGGCTAATTTAGAATATTGTTACCTATTCATCGAAGTAATTCCTAGGGCTTTTTCCTAGTAATGGTAATAGCATATGTACTCCTAAAAATATGAAAGTTAAACGTCATTCAATATCCAACTTACCTTTCTGGATGCATCTTCCGCTGTTTATGCCATGCTCTAGCTTGCTGCACTAGACTCTACAACACTCTCAAACGTGTAAAGAATTTTCAAAATCTCCACACATTTGCTCACACTGTCATCTTGGCCTGGAACGTTCCACCCAAATGCACCTTTCCCTTTGATCTCCTTCTCAAACCACTAATGGCCCTTATCACACGGTGTTAAGCTCCCCTACAAAATTGTGAATTCCAAGAGGACAAGAACTAAGTCGTGTTTACTTGAGTAACACGTAACATGTAGGGTTTTAATGAATTTTCTACCAGGTTAAATTTAGAGTATTCTATTATTCAGTCCTTTCCCTAATGAAAATACACCCTCCAGTGGGCGGAGTTAATGAGATCTGGCGTGGAAGGCATCAAACAAAAGTCTAATCCTCACAAAGGTTCTTTGCCTAAAGTTTGGGGCCATTTGGAGATTTATGATTTATAATAGTTTGTTGAGGCCTGGCCATAAAACATTGAGGAGGCTCAACATGCAAATCCTTTAGACACAATAGGGTTGATTAGGGATGCAAAACCTAGGCCCAGAAATAACACTTTTGATGCAGAACCTAAAATTTGATAACAACATAAATAACAGCAGCAACAACAGAGTAGCAGTGCCAAGCACTCTTTTAAGGGCTCCATATGTATTTAGTCATATAATCCTCACAATGACCCTGTGAGGTAGTCACTATTATCCTTCCAACTTAAAGGAGGAGAAACTGAGGCACAGAAAAGTTAAGTAACTTCTCCAATGTTACACATCTTATGAGTGATAGAACTGAATTCACCTTCCAGGTTCACCTAGATAGGAAAAATAGAACCAGTAAACACCATAGGTATGGAGTTTCTGGAACTAAACTGTCTGTCTTCATAGCCCAATTCTAACAGCTTTGTGGTCTTGGGTAGGATATTACCTTCTTTCTGTCTGTGTTCTCATCTCCAAAACACCTTGTAGCAGTTTTAATTAGAGTGAATTCTTTGCTGAGCCAATCTGGCTGCCTCAGGTTCTCCCTGCTGGGATGACTTCCCATGTCCAGTCTTTTAGGGTCATTTCTGAGAATAGAGAAGGATTTTTCTGTGGGAGGGCCATACCACCTTAACGGTCCATGTCCTATTCGTTCCAGGAGGTTGCCTTTGGGTTGAGAAATCCCAATGTCCTATGTGCAAGGCACGAGGTGTTTTGCAATATAATTCCCTTAAAACTGTACTCAGCTGCTTGTTTATCTTATTTTCAGAATGCATATCAATGACAGAAAGATTTACCATCATACTCTGAATCTCCATTTGAAGCAAGGCCCCATACTCATGGCTTCTTCACAACATAAGTGAATACTCTGTCCTTTCTGCTAGCTTTGAGCTGTACAGAATCAGCCTCAGGATTCTGTGACAGGCTGGGGTGGTGGTGGCGTTGATCTTTCCTGGGGTGCTTTGTCCATCCCTGGACCCATTACTGCCCACAAGCTGGTCAAAGAGAAGCATGGAGTCTTCTGAATGGCAGTGGATTTGCAGCAGAGGGGTTTTTGAAGGAAGACACAGTGCTTTCTGACTCTTCTAGTTTCCCCCAAATATCGCCATTTCAAGTACCTTAAATCCCTCATTTTCTTCAACAATGCCATTATTTTTTTGCAAGTATCAGGGAATTTGGCAGTTGCAATCCAGCAGGACTTTCAGCATCTCCAGTTTCACAGCCTCTGCTGGCTAGCCTCAGATGGAAAAATGGCTTTTCACCCCAAGGCTATGCACTTAACCTGCCGTCCCTTATCTGCTTTTCAACTGCCCCACCTGAAGGGAGTTAATCTCTCTTTGTAGCCATTATTGAAGGCAACATTGCCTACAGCTTCTAAACACATAGGCATCCTGCTGGATGGCCACCAGGGCTCATTGCTCAAGCTTCAGTGGGTATGAAGTCTGAGTCCCAAGAGACAGCAGGATGGTTTAGCTCCTGCTTTGCCACAGCACAGGACCTGCAGTTTCCCATCCTATGGAAGGGGCAGCAGAATTCTCAATTCTTCTCACGTGAACTCATCAAGCTCCACATATTAGGGTCTGTCTTTTTCATCACTCCATTTCTTTTATGGCAACTTATTTTTTGCTTGCAAGTAAGTGAACCAAATCTATCTAGCTTAAGCAGAAAATGAGAAATTTATTGGAAGGATATTAGAATAATTGATAAAACTCAGTCATAAATGCAACTGGGCTTTAGGAACAAACCAAGACCAGGAACTCAAAATTGTCAAATTCTCTCACTTCTCTTTTCTATCCATCTCGGCAGGCCAGATTCCTTTGTCTTTCTCTCTGCATCCCAGCTTTGTTCCCCAATCTAGATTAAAAAACAACAACAACAACAAAAATAGCCAGTGACAGCCTTGAGTTTTGTAAGTCTAGTCTAACCACCTCCTTTTACTCTTGCAGATGCTGATGAAGAGACAGATAGGCCCAGCTTGGGTCACATGACTCTCAATAAACCAATCGGCTGTGACCTAGGATCACAGTGCAGGAATGGGACAACAATTATGTGAATGGAGGGAGGCACGTAGGGGATGTTTCTTAGAGAAGAGATTCTTAGAGTAGACAAAGTAATATGTACCCAGTTGTTGAGCTGTAGTAGTGATGCTGTAGCCAATGTTGTCAGAACAGGTAGAAGAATCTCATATAGATTCACCCGCAGTGTAACCGCTCTGTTCAACAGCGGTGTAGCTTGCTACGATGTGCTTAGAATAGTGGTAGTGGGCAGATATGGTAATTCACAAATACCTGTTTAATGAATTGAAAAATAAATAAATAGAGGTCTCTATCAATTCGGTAGGAGAAATTAATTTTAAAGCACTCTAATTAGGTGTACAAAAAAACCCACTTAATTGGCACAGACAAGAAGGATCTTAAAATTTGCTCAGAATTTCATTCTCCTCAGAAACCGCAGATCTGAATTTGTATTCCATTTGGGAAACACGTAGAGGTATTTCTCCTCATATTCACAGAATACAGTGTGCTTGTTGCTTTCTTGTTCTATCTGGCTCAATCTAACACGTCTATGCAAAGGAGGATCATGCCAGGCACTGACACGATTATTGTCTCTCTAATAAAGTTGGGGAATTTCTAGATGTTATTAGTTGTATTAATAACCTCCTTCGCATACTAATAGCCCTGGTATAAAGGGATGATTGTTATTTACTAACAAAAGAGGTTGACAGAAATTCTTGTACATATAAATTCAGGAATCTGCCACAGCGTCGCCCACAATCTCTACTTTTCCTTCTTCCAAACTGCTTTAAGAATAGGCCTGAAATATCTCACCTAATATAGTTGGACACTTGGTAAGGGAATTCATTCTCAGCATGAATAGTCACATGAGGAATTCTCTTGTGGCTATTCAAAGTGAAAATGCTGCACAATAAGACTAGAATTCAGCCAGAGTTCTGGTACCTAGTGCCCGATTTGGCTCTTTGGTTCTTACCTAATGGTGCAATGATACTCTATATGGGACTACCCACAATCAAAGAGAGATCTTTTAAAAGGAAAGGGGAGTGGATAAATTCTACATAATTGTGCCTTGATTTTTTAATCACTTACTTAAAAAAAAAAAAAAGCAGATTTGACACAATCTCAAACTTGCAGACAAGTTAGAAGAATGGTGAAGGAAAGATTTTTATCCTGAGCCAGTTGAGAGTAAGTTACCAAAATGCCCCATCAACTCAGAATGCTTTAGTGTGTAATTCCTACTAAGAGGGATGCGCTCCTGTGGAAGCACAATATACCACCAATGTTAGGAAATTAAGACTGATATATCACTACATCTAACTCCCAGGCTTCATTCAAGGTTTCCAATTATCCCAATAATGTCCTTTATAGGAAAAATATGTAGTCCAGAATCACATGTTGTAGGATACGTGTTGTCGTATTTCTTTAGACGCCTTCAATCTGAAACAGTTCTTCAGTCCGTCCTTCACTTTCATGACCTTGACACTTTTTAAAGGTCACAGAACAGGCTACAGTTTGTAGAATGTCCTTTAAGTGGAGTTCGTCTGATGTTCCTCCAGGATTACAGTCAGATCGTGCTTCTTTGGCAGCAAGATCATAGAAGTGAGGCTGTGTTCTCCTTGCCTCTATCGGGTGGCATATGGTTTTAATTTGTCTCCTGCCTGGTCATGGTAACTTACATCACTTGATTCAGGTGGTTTGGCAGTCTTCCCCACTGTAAATGTAATCTTTTCCCCTTTGTAATTAGTAGATATTTTCTGAAAAGGTATGTTGAAATCCTGTAAATATAACATTTCTCAACAAAATTTCAAATTACTCATTCATTCATTTACATCAATATATCCATTTGCTTTTTCACCTTTTTGGGTAAGTAAGTTATTAGCATTCTGCTGCAACACCGTCTACTTATAACCCACAACTCCTCTGATTCCCATACAAGCCAAAGGCAATGTCGCTCTTTCCCTGGGAGCTCTTTTGGGCTGCAGAGGCACACCCACCCTTGCTCAGGGCAAGCCAGAAGAAATGGGAAGTTAATGTCCTGAAGGCAGTCCCCAACGAAAGATGAAATCTTGCAGATACATCCCTTAGCTTCTTTGTTCCTCGGGTTGGACAACTCAGTGTCCTACACTGTTTCCCCGAGCTCCTCAGAGGGACTGAGCCTACTCACCTGCATCAGTACCTTGCTCAGTAACACACCCTTTCTTATTGGCTCCCTTCCCTTTCCCATCTCAATTCCCCACCCTACCGGGAACCTCTGCTCCCTGAGATCACCTGCCAATAAACTACTTGCACTCAAACCCTTTTCACAAGATCTACTTCTAGGGTGCTCATCCTAAGACACATGTCATTTCTACACTAGGAAAACTTTAAAGGGATTTTTCCATGTTTGCAACAAATTCGTGATCTGACAATTTGGTTATTATTCAGTCATTCCTTCAAGACTTTGCTTTTCTCTATCTAAATGAAGGGGTACCTCCCTGTGATACCAATCTCCCAACCGAAGTATGGAGTCAAAACACATGCACAGGAGAAATAAAATGCTCCCTGGCTCCTTACAGTGGTAGGAAATCAGGCCAATCGGTGTTAGCAAAACATTGTTGAAACAAAGTGTGTGCATGCCCTCTGGTCAATCAGCTCCTTGAAGTCAGAGTATTATACAAGTGCGTTCTTGTTTTTGTCTGTTTCCATGTCACGTTATAGTCAGTCCTTGAGTCTGACCAAAGCATCTGTTTCCCATCCTCCACCGTGTACTTCTACTGGGAATGACCATTTTTACTTCATAAAAGTAAATGCATACGACGCGTGGCATTTTTTTTTGAAGAGAGGGCTGAAAATAATAATAATGTACTTGTACTTGCTATTCTTAACCCCCCCTCAAAACCACTCAGTACAAACAACTTGTAGACCATCTCCGTCTGGGAAGAGCAGATTTAGAAAGATGAGAGACACTATGGACAGTGCTACCACATGTGAGAAAGGAAATCTCACAGCTCGGCCCGAGACATTGCGGCATGCTACAGGATGTTGACTCACTTTGCAACTATAGTTTTTCTGAGCATAGAAAAAAAGCAAAATAGTTTTGATGCAATGAGTTCAGCTCCAACAAATCTCTCCTGACCCGGCATTGCTACCGGACTAGATGCAGCCAATGTTAATATCTGTATTGGACGCTCTGTGACATTAGTTTTCCAAAAGAACAGACCAAAGAATTTCTCAAGTAGAGAAAGCTCTCTGTACACACAGTTGTCTCCTGTACAATCAACAGGGGTAGTTAGACAAACGAGAAGAGGCAAGAAATATTGGTGACATTTTTAAAATAAACACATGGTTCCTTCCTAAAAAAGAATATATTTGCAAATAGCACAACCTGCTAAATCTTGCCGGCCAATAGAGTAGATGCAAACATCCCATTCACCTCTCTGAGGGAACTTGCAGTTTTCACTCAGAAAATTTCCAAAGTTATAAATAAATGTTCCAAGCATGTCTGTAATTACTTGTTACTTCCAAAGTATTATCTGGGTGGAACTTCACTTTACCTAAAGTATATTTTACAACTGACCAGTAGTAAGGAATTTAGTCCAAGAAAGGCACATTTTCACTTTAGGTAGGACAGGTTATGTAAACACGGCACCCCGATCTGCAATGTGGGGCGCATTCCCCCCACGCCGAGTTCTACCTCTCCATCATAGCGAGCAGAGGCTGACACGCAGGATCGCAGGTCAAATAAGCGAGCAGGATGCCATTCACTTCTCCACCAAAGCTGCAGTTGAAGGGTCCTCCACCCCAACAAGAGGGCCTTCGACCAAGAAACTTGTTTGAGAGCACTGATACCCCAATCTTTTCTGTCTTTCAGCCCCTCTTTCTTGGCCTTGGGAAGATAAACATAGCTCAGCGAGGGAATCCTGGGTGGAAATAGAAGAAGCCTTGTTTATTTGTTTGCTTTCATGGTCTTTGAATAGCTCAGATGTTTCTATAGTCATTCGTGCCTGAGGTCCAGAGCGTGTGAACGGTTGGTTTTCCTGGACCTTCTGGTCCTGTACAAATGGCTAGTTCTGATGATTTAGCTTTGTGAAAACATGATATCTTTTTTTTTTAAAGTTTTTTTTTTCCCCTTTTTCTCTCTAAAGCCCCCGGTACATAGTTGTATATTCTTCGTTGTGGGTCCTTCTAGTTGTGGCATGTGGGACGCCGCCTCAGCGTGGTTTGATGAGCGGCGCCATGTCCGCGCCCAGGATTCGAACCAATGAAACAGTGGGCCGCTTGCAGCGGAGCGCGTGAACTTAACCACTCGGCCACGGGGCCAGCCCCTGATATCTTTTTTTATAACATTAAAAATGAGTGTGTGGGGCTGGCCCCATGGCATAGTGGTTAAGCTCAGTGCGCTCCACTTCGGTGGCCTGGGTTTGCAGGTTTGGATCCTGGGAGAGCACATATACCATTTATCAGCCAAACCATGGCAGTGGCCCACATACAAAGTGGAGGAAGACTGGCACAGATGTTGGCTCAGGGCTAATCTTCCTCAGCAAAAAAGTAAAATTAAATAAATAAAATTTTTAAAAAGTGAGCATGTGGTATGAAAAGATGCTCATCATCACTAACCATCAGGGAAATGCAAATCAAAACTACACTAAGATATCACCTTACACCTGTTAGAATGGCAAAAATAACCAAAACAAAAAGTGACAAACGTTGGAGAGGTTGTGGAGAAAAAGGAACCCTCATACACTGTTGGTGGGAATGCAAACTGGTGCAGCCACTATGGAAAACAGTATGGAGATTCCTCAAAAAATTAAGAATAGAAATACCTTATGACCTAGCTATCACACTACTGGGTATCTATCCAAAGAACTTGAAATCAGCAATTCCAAAAGTCCCATGCACCCCTATGTCCGTTGCAGCATTATTTACAATAGCCAAGACGTGGAAGCAACCTAAGTGCCCATCAACTGATGATTGGATAAAGAAGATATGGTATACATATAAAATGGAATACTACTCAGCCTTAAAAAAGGATAAAATCGTCCCATTCACAACAACATGGATGGACCTTGAGGATATTATGTTAAGTGAAATAAGCCATATAGAGAAAGACGATCTCTGTATGACTCCACTCATAGGTGGAAGTTAAACATATGGACAAAGAGAAGTGATTGGTGGCTAGCAAGGGAAAGGGCGGGTGAGGGGAGGGCACAAAGAGTGAAGTGGTGCACCTACAACATGACTGACAATAATGTACAACTGAAATTTCACGAGGTTGTAAACTATCATAATCTTAATAAAAAGTTTTTTAAAAAAGTGAGCGTGTGAAATGATTGAATCACATTTTTTTAAAGAAAAGAAAAATAGAAAAATGGCTACTTAAGAAAAGATTTTCCAGGTACTTGATAAGATTTGAGGAAAATATTTCTGTTAATGCAAAATTTTAAAATCCATAATGACAAAAATGAGGTTAAGATGATAAATATTAAGGTCACATTTTTATATGTGGCTCATCTAGAGCTTCTCTTCTCATAATAAATATTTTTGAAGATGAAACTAACACTTACAGTATTATCTTTAGCTCAATACTGATTGAGAGACAAAGGGTATTTTCCTTAAATATCAGTCCATCAATTAGACTCTATACTTTGTAATTAAAACAATTAATCCCAATAACATGAAAGTTGATAAATAGCAGGATATATAATGGAGCTGTCATATGCAATTTGCTTCTTATCAGTCATTTGGCTGTTTATTAAATACTCTTGTGTCCAGGTTTGTGCTGAGATCTGAGGAAATGTGAAAGAAGTATAAAAACATGATTTAAAACTTCAGTGGACTTGCTGTGTCTTTGGAGGGAGGGATACAAAACACAGTTCTGATGACGTCTTCTCAAAAATCTCCTAGGGCCTCCGCCGTGTACACCATCCCACAATGCTCCTCGATACACTCTAAAGTCCAGTCAAACCACAGCTATTTGTCATCCCTTGACAGTGCCCTCACCAAGATCCGTGCCCGTGTTCAGACAGCGCCGGCCGGTTAGAAGGCCCTTTCTCTCAAAGCCTCCTCTCAAAATCTTCTGCCTCAGTTCTATGGAATCATTCTCTCTTCCTCATTCCCTTCCAGGTAGAAGTGGTTCTTCCCTTGTCTGAATTCTTTTTTTTTCCCCTTCTTCTCCCCAAAGCCCCCCAAGTACCTAGTTGTATATTCTAGTTGTAGGTCCCTCTGGTTGTGCTACGTGGGACACCACCTCAGCATGGCCTGATGAGCGGTGCCATATCCATGCTCAGGATCCGAACTGGTGAAACCCGGGGCCGCTGAAGTGGAGCGCGTGAACTTAACCACTGGGCCATGGGGCCGGACCCCTTGTCTGAATTCTTCTAGCTCTATTTCTCACTGTGATTTTTTTAATTCAACAGAGTACTATAGATATTTGTATATATTTCTTATTTGACCCACTAAAGTTACCTTAAGGCAGTGGCCGGCCCGCAGCCAAGTGGTTAAGTTCGCGCGCTCTGCTGCAGGCGGCCCAGTGTTTCGTGGGTTCAAATCCTGGCGTGGACATGGTACCACTCATCAAGCCATGCTGAGGCGGCATCCCACATGCCACAACTAGAAGGACCCACAACTAAGAATATACAGTTATGTCCCCGGGG